>NW_011362922.1:0-134822 GCF_000735185.1 Notothenia coriiceps | reverse complement strand
TTATTGTAAGTCGCTTTGGATAAAAGCGTCAGCTAAATGCAATGTAATGTAATAATGTAATGATGTCGCTATAACTCCTATGAAAATGTTTAAAAAGTGCTCAAACTTCACATTTGTGCTAACAGTCCAGCCGTGAAGACATCTACGGGACAGTTTTGAGATTTCTTCAAATGCTGTTGCCATGGCAACACAATGCTCGCCTTGAAACACGGTTTTCTCATAACTTCAGTGAAAATGCTTCAAATGGCCCAAAACTTCACAGGTTTGGTAACAATGCAGCCATCAACACATCTAATCGTATTATGGGATGTCATCAAATGCCGTTCGCTATGGCGACAGATCATTCGCCATCAAGTTAGTTCAGAAGTTTGCAGTTAAAATATTCTGCTGCTTTTCCAAGCCTTTTTACTTTCTTTTCTTCTCTCATCACACATTCAAGTCCCCAGTGTACATGTATAATTTCAATCTAAATTGAAGAAAAAAAAATCTTCCTTTTCTTCTTACACATTACATTTCAGCATAGCAGTATAGCGTCAGCTTTTCAGCATAAAGCATTCCCACTAGCAATTTCTTCAGGAATTGCATTCTCTAGTTAACAGTTGAAACAACCTTGAAAGCTGCAGACAACAGTGTGTTAGCAGCATTTGCCCCTTACCTCTCTCATCCCCCCTCTATTTCCTGGTGTATTTGCTATGTGCTATGCTACTTAATTCATTTATTTTGCACTTGAACAACTGTTACTTTATAATTTTTTTCTCTCCAGCTGAAATTAGTTTAAAAGTACCTACCCATCAAACGATTCTGTTGAAAATTGGAAAGGCATAAAGGACAGATAAAAGCACTACATGTTGCCCCTGAAAAAAGCATGTCGTTATGAGGGGTAGGAGACGGAGAGAGAGAGGGAGAGAGAGCAAACGCAGGCTCAGAAAAATGCTCATCACTTTCTAGGATGCTCATAACAATTCTGCTTAATGGGATGACTCATTTATTTACTTGTTATTTCTATGTTGGCATGTCTGTTCGTGGTGTTGCTGTAGGAATTTAATGTCTCTGCTTTCGACTTCTGTTTCGCATGAATCAAAAACAGCAAAAAGGATTTACTCAAAGGGGAGACTCATCAAATTCTGTCAGACTTGAACTCTCTTACCACTGAGCCGCAGGGATCGTGTTTGATTTCCTCTTGATTCAGCTAGGCTGCGATTTTTTTCTGAGGGTAGTTTGGCGTGAGTTGCTGCAGGGGGTCAGGGGCCAATTCAACGTTATTGAATAATAAATAAATAGAAATGTGTTCCGACTGTAGTTGATCCCTGTTGTTTCTTCTGCTCTTACTTTCCCGGGCAGACATGCATCAGCTGGGGCCTTGTATTCGCTTTAATGGCCTGTATATATGCAGGTTTCATATTTCAATCACCGCCACGGCAGCAGAAATTGGTGGTTTAAGATGAAGTTGAAATTGGAAAGTGGCTATCGTGTCTGCATGAGGAAACACATTTGAATCCCGGTGGAGAAGGTGCTTGGCAGCTGCATCTGGAGCGCAGACCGACAAGTCCTTAGGAGTGGAGTTAAAGTAAGAGCCACAAGTGCTCCGGTGCCTTTCAAGCCTTAGCCAAATGATTTTCCAGCCGAGGTCGTATTAGGGACATGAGATTTGAGGAAGTATTTCATAATAGCCCTATAATCAATGATTCATCATTGGAAATATTAATGAGCCATAAATGATGTATTGCATTCTGATGAGGTAGATCTACAATCACATTGTTAAATGTCACAGGACTGCTCATTCATGGTAATAAGGTATTTGTAATAATTAATGTTTCGTGTTATTTGGCTGTGAAGTATATGGGAAATGATATGCCAGTGCACATTCATTCATTTTTTTTGTAGTTGTGCAGTAAGGCCGTTGAAAACCGGTCTGAGAGGTTCATATTTTATTCCTCCCTGTCACTTATTACTGTTACTCACACAGTCTCTCTGCTACATTAACTGAATATTCATTATGCAGCTAATAGTGGTGCCTTTGAAGAGGAATGATCATATTTAATTTTCTTGCCTGAAAAGGAAGAAGTCAGCGAAGGGAGGGTGAAAGAAAGGCTTGTATGGGAAAGATAAAGGGGAGGGAGTGAGAAAAATAGATGAAGCGATGAATGGAGCGGCAGAAGGGCATGGAGTTTGTGGAGGGGAGGTGGTGGGGATCGTCCAGATTACAATATGATTATATCAGTCTACCTGCTGATAGCATTGATTGACCTGCACCTGTGACTCCACATCTCTTTCATTTGTCTACGGCAGTCCAGTGTATCCGAGGGCGCATTGTTCTCTCCCCACATGTTGTGCCTCTCCTAGTTGGAAGAAGAGAGTTTTTCTCCCCCCCCCCCCCCCCACACTTTATTCTTGGCAAGAAGAGGGTTCAGATTATGAGAACTCAACCAGCGGCCACAGCGGTATTTCTTCACCCCAGCAGCTGCAGTCCCTGGCTGCGTTTATCGCTTTTATTGATTACCATCACAAGGCAGTAATTTGCCGGGACTTGCAGGGACATGATTAAAGATCCGCAAGCAATGCATGGTGGGTCAAGTCGGTGCCGGGGTGTCATTTTGATGAACACACGCCGACACACATACACACAGACTCTAACGCTCTGATAAGCAGGGAGTGCTCACAGGAGGGGGACGAGGGGTTCAGTCCTGTCATAGACATCAATGGCTCTAAATCTCCTGAGCTAACCTTTTAATGCTTTCAGATCCTTATGGCTGGCTGGATAATTGATTGTGTTTGGTCTAATGGGATTAAGAGGCAGTAGTGGCCTTGGGCTGGACACAGTGCTGGGGATGGCTGCAGTGGTAGTGAATTGGAAAGAGAGGCAGAAAGAAGCAAGTGAATGGAGTGTGGATTGAAACGAGACATAGATTGTGTGCGGGTGTGTGTGTATGAGTGAAAGAAAGAGGCAGAGAGAATGACAGAAAGAGTGACAGAGACAGTGAAAAGCAGCTGATTTGACAGAGTGAGAGGAAGGAGGATACAAAAATGGTGGATAGATAGCTGCAGGTCTGCTTCTCAGTCTGTCCTTAATTAGCTGTATGATAAAAAAACCAGGGAGTTGATGGTATCCCCAAGTGAAAAGCTTGTTAGCGTAAGAGATGTTATCTGCCGGCTATTGGTTTTGGTTGTGTTTTTCTCGCTGGGTGAGTCACTGGGTCTGCAGTGTGCAGTGAGATGAAAGCCGAGGGGAGCGAGGGAAAATGAGAGCCAAGGTGGTGGGGCCCATCCCCCTCTTATCACCTAGTCTAAAGCCTGTCCCATCCCAACTTATTAAGCTTCATCAATTACACCAGAGCTTGTTTGAATCTATCAGTCTGCTAGCCCCCCTTTCTTCTCTGAATTATTTTTAACATCCCTCCACACTTGGGATGAGATAAAAGCACAAGTTTGTGTGGGAGAGTCGTGAGGGATGAGGCTGTGGTTAGTACATTTTTGCTGGAGTGCTTTTACTCCTTGTCGCCCTGTATATGGCAGCCGTGTGTCTGGAATCCCCAGTCTCTTTGTGTGGCTCATGGCTCGATCAGAAGCTACGCAGAGCTGTCATCGTCAGTGCCAGTTTTTTACTTTTTACGTTTATCCCCTCTAGAACCACACACCAAAACCTCCCTCTCCCTCTATGTTGTATACAGCGAGATAGTTAAATGGTTAACAGGGTCTGCCGTTGCTGAATTGCTGGCTCTATTCATAAGTCCAGCCGGCCAGATCATGCCACAGATCCAGGTTTTGTCTCTAATGAATAGAGAGGCTGCTGCAGCCTACTGGCCCTTTATACTGGGCCACGTTTTCACTTGGGCTCAGAATATGCCAGGTCAGGATAACTGTTGCCATTTTGGTGGGCGGCTGAAGCCATTTTGCTCTAAAAAGTAGTAGTGAAGATTAAATCTGTTATTGTGCTTATGTGTCTGTGTGCATCTGCGAGGGATAATAAATCCTATATGTATACGCAGTAGTACTATGTGTGCCTGCTTATTCTCTGTTGGAAATATAAGAGAGTACCGCGTAGCACATGTGTATTTGTGAGTTAGAGGAAATGTGTCACTCTGACCTGGCTGTCTGCCTATTCTTGTCGAGGAGGCGACAGGTGAGGGGTTGCTATGGTTACCTGGAGTAGGGCCTATGAGTAGGGCTAGGGTTTGGATGAGTGTTTGTGTGGCCTTGCAATTTCACAGTTAGGACTTTTTTTTTATGCCTCGCATGTTTTAGTTTTGTTTAGGTGATGGGTGATATTGTAGTGCCATATGGGTGCAGCAGGTGTTACTAGTAGCTGAGTGCCAGTCTGTGCGCGTAGTGGGTGTTAGAAAGAGCTATCAGTCAGCCCCTTTCTCGCTCCGTAGAGACTTCCCAGAGGGCTGTGTTGTCCCTACAAGGGCCAGATGCTGCCTTGGTTTGCTCTGCTGCCCTCTTTCCTCTCTTCCCCTCTCTTCCCTCATTCCCAGGCCCACATCAAACATGCACAGCCCATTTCCCCCATAGCTCTAAATCTCTTTAATTCCATCATCTGTTGCCCATTGAGGGCAGCAATTTAGTCTTTACGCAGCATTTTAGTGTGCCATTAAAAATTCTCTGAGGTTGGTGGCCAGGCCCTGTAGCAGAGAGGTGGCCAGTCTTCAATCTGTGTCTCTGTGTCTAACCTCTGCATTGCTTTCCCCGGGGACACATCCAACCATAAAGATACTGTTTGAACAGCTCGGCCTGGACACATAGAGTATGCATTACATATTCCCTACACACCAAGCTCAACCACTCCATCATGATGATTGTCTACATCATTCATATATTGTGATAACCGCTGAGGCCACACTACGGTGTTGGGGGCAGCCTGAGTAGTTATCAGGTGGTTGTTTCTTTTTGTATCTCTCATCAACATCTAGAGTTTAGTCACTGTTCAATGTCTGGCAACAGTGTGAGCTCTGACCCTAACCAACATCTGGAGAGGGAGTTATAAGTGCTTCTCCATGGATTTTATAGACAGTAGTTTTATGTAATTTCTAGCAATTTCACCGTTACGTTTACAATGATTGGAAACTGGCTGTGCTCAGTTAATGACTTCCCTATCTCCCAGATGGAGAGCAACACCCACACTCAAAACAATGATAGAACAATGACTTGCTAAAATAATTCTGTCCCTGCAGATTTATACCAGTATGAATTGTTTACATCATTATGGCAACAGCACCGACGGCTAACCTGGAGCTGTTCAAGTTTAATAAGCATCCGGTTCTGCCCTGTAGTGAGTCAGGGGCCTCTTGGGGTTGGGTTGCACTGGTTCACTCCTGCTAATGGGGGGTTGGCTGAACCTGTGTTGGCCCTTTTGCCTTGCTACCCAGCTCCTCTTCTCCTCTAAGGTGAGAGAGGAGCTGCACTGTATGTCCTTAGCAGACCTGACATTGACACTGAGAGTGATTGGCCTGTCTTAATCAGTGAAGTGCCCCGCAGCAGCAGGGAGTCGCTATGCTTTGTAAGGACTTGACCTCACCTACTGCCCTGCTATCCAGACCTCCTTCTGACTCTATTAAGTTGGATAAGGAAGATGTCTTTCTCAGCAAGATCTTTTTCAATAAACATTTAACCACAGGAAATACCTAAACAGACTAATCCGATAAAACACAATCAAGAGAAAATTGTTCAGACTTAGACTGGACATAGCTAGAATACTTAATTTCCCTGAGAGACTTCTTTATTTATTTGATGTTCTTTAGCCGTTAAAGACTTCTGAAAATCTGAAAAGCTATAGTTTTCCAGGACTTGCTTTTCAGGATCACAATGACCATTTGAAAGATCAGTGTCAATTGTCCCTGAAACTATCATGTCGGCCCGAGCACACACAGTGGGTGAGTCATTGCAATAGAAATATATGATTCATTGTTTTATCTATAGCACTATGTAAATCACTATCTCTTGTCCATGCCTGTTTATCAAGCTGTATTTACCTGAATAGATGTTGAATATCTATCTTGTTGCTGAGAAAAAAGAACATTTATTCATTTGTTTGGTGAGATTATTATCAGTAAATATTTCCTGTATATTTTCGTCCTTTTTTGCTTTGGTATCTCATTGGCAGCTGTCTGTACCCATCTGGGAATGTTTTTCACCCGGTATCTCACAGACAAAGATAAACAGTGGTGTTGTTTGCTGGTGAGCCGGTGTCAACACCAGTGATGTCACCGATACCCATTGTAACAAACAAAACCACGAAACAATGACACCGGATTAGCTGCCCGCCGATCAGGGACGGCCCAAGGGTAACCGAGGGATACGGGCCTGCACAGTGCTTTGGTTTAGCACATTTTGCTGACAGCTGTCTTTCCACCATAAGCAACACACCTAATCCGAGGCTGCGTGGCACCTTCGACATACAGCAACAGTGACAGTAAGGAGAGCAACAACATGAGCCCCCTCCCTTTTTACCGTGGAAATACTAGGTGCTGGATTATTCCTGGTGTGGCAGATCATCCTCAGCCCTCTCACCCACCCCGTCAGCCTTAGAGGTGGATTAGGAGGCCTGGTAATCTGACTGTGTGGTGACACATGTCAACCATGCGATGTCTAGAGAGAGGAGTTGTGGTGAATTAGAAAAAAGGTTCGGTAATCCAGGCTATACGGCTTCAAGGTTTTTCCCCTTCATCCACAGACTCCCCCATACAGAAACACATACATGTACAGTTCACACGCACACACGTGTTAGGCACTTACTGCACACACACGCAGACGTTCATGTACATGGGCCTGTGGGCTGCGTTGACATTACCTCCCTGACATTACCTCCTCAGCACAAGCCCGGCCTGGGATCCCTGTCACATCCTTCCATGGGCAAGACTTACATTTTCATTACGGTGGAGCCAGTGGCGCTGCACAACCTTTTTCTCCTTTCTTCCTCTCCTCTTCTCCTCTTCCTCACCGTGTCAATCATCACAATGCTGTCACTCTGGATCTGTCTCTGAACTAAGCTGTCTCTGAGCTAAGATCCAGACACACTTGAGAGACGGAGGCAGACAACTCGCCCAGACGCTTCTCTCTTGAAGTTGTCCCAGCATTTCACTTCTTTCTGCCTCTCGACTCTTCCTTAAGTTTTATTTCCCCAGATTTTTTTCTTACTTTTTTTACCGATCTAATTTGCAACATTTCCACATATTAGATGAAGCCTGCACATGCGGAACAGAGTACACATGGCCAGGGAATTGAGAACTGAAAATAATTCCCTCATGTGGAAAGGCTGCAATTAACTGGGGATGTCAGCCTTTGTAAAATATAATTGAGTTCAGGACGAAATGAACGTCTCTAATCCGGCCGACAGAGCACTGTCAATCAGCGTTTCCCGCATCCCCAAAACCAACTGTCATGCTTGTTTATATAGGTCTCTCTACTGAATTTCTGGACACTAATGCTCAGGCAGCTGCCTGTCTTTAATGCGTGGGTGACTGGGTGACTTTGTGAATACCCGGTGGGAGCGGGATGCTGCAGTAAAGGGAGAAACTGGACATCTGTTTTTTTCTGGTCGCGCTGGAGATAACATTGTGCGCTCAGCCATGGTGTCAAACACCTGTGTGACTGAAATAACATTTGCTCCGTCACTGAGCATGGATCGCCTCTTGTGGCGTGCGGAATGATATCAACAAAGAATGTAGCTATTACCATACCTCAGGTCCAATAACACTTGTTTTTTTGAGTGAATAGTCCTCCTGGTCTCACGTAGATACTGTATGTGAATTACCTTTCCCATCATTGTTGGGCTGTGCAAGGCACCTTCAAGACATCCTCCTGGAAATGTCATCCATTTACAACGCTAAAATACCACCTGTCATGGCAGATAGACAAGTGTTGACCTTAAAAGGGCCTGGATGAATGAGTCCTCTGAGAGAGAGCAATCTTTTTTTGGTCCTCTTTATTTCCTTTCCACCTGTGTCTCCCTCAGTGGGGCTCTGATCTATGGCCTTTCTCTAATCAACCCTCTTAGTGAGAGGAAAACGGCTGGGAACACATCAGATAGCTCGGTGTCACTCAAAACAGGTCTATGTGTCTTTGTTTTAGTGTGTCACACAGTTCGGTTTTTGTGTGTCTAATGATTGCCTTCCAAGGGCCTCCTTAGTGATCCCCACAGAGTCCCACCAGGCTCCCATGGAAATGGATTAATTACAGGGCGCCTGACAAATGACTGCCCACATTTGTGGCGGCTTTGTAAACTCTCTTGACTAATCAGCTGAAGACCGAGCCTGGTCACTCAGCACGACCTCATCACAAGCCTGACCCAGACACTGTAGCTGTGGCTGAAGGGCCTCTAGTCAGAGATTAATTGTATTGCACTCTAAATGCCGTTCCCCGCTAACTGTCATCTCAGTGCTGTCAACGAAAGCAGTGGTTCTTCACCCCAGACACCTGTGGACCTGACGTGATTGAGAACAATCTCTCCAAACCATTTTATCTCTGAGAGTTTTGAACTCTTAGAGAAATAGATTTCGGATTGATTGGCTACTCTGCACCCTGTGCTTGGCGGACTATATACCTTTGTTTGTTATGTGTTTTTCTGCTCTCTGTTCTCTGGGATTGTTGAGCACGTGAAGACGTGGTTTGTTTGGCTCCTTCAAAGTGATCAAAATGAAATGTAATTTGATGTTGCTTTTACTGCAGCCCTCTGATGCCTTCTGCCAAATGAATAATATGTAAAATAGCGTGTAAAATGGGTTTATTATAAATAAATGATGTGCAAATATCCAACCTGATTAAAACCCCCAATCAACACAGTTATTTGTCTTTATTCCTAAAACCCATCGTAAAGAATTTCCGTCTGTAACCTGTTTACTCATCCGCTTACCTACCATATGTTGGTTTTGAAGCAAGTTTCTTACCCAGAATTAGAAGCACAAGACAGAACATTTATTTAATATATTCAGTCAACATTTTCTGAAATACAGCGAAATGCCTGCAGCATTGTTTATGCATTTGAATAATCCCTAAAACAATAGAATACAGCAGGAATACAGAGCAATGCCCTGGTGTACCTCTAAGAACAGAAGTGACTAAATGTGTGTGTGTTCATGCCGGTTTGTGTGTGTTTATGTGTGTGAGGGAAGACGTAGTGGATGAAAGAAGGATAGTGGCATGCGTGATCCCCCTTACTGGGATCCAGATCCACAGGTGGAGAGCACTGAGCCCTCAGTCAGCACATCACATAAAAGCACCAGGTTTTGCAGCATTGCAATCGCAGAGTTCATTTTTTCCTCATTTGTTTACCTTTCTCTCGTTGAGGACAGGTTTTCAACTATTGTGAGGTGTACACAAGAGAATCTACCATTATCACAGCTGTAATCAACCATTACAGTTTCTCTATCATCAGAGTGCTCGTTAACTGCAGGACAAAAAGCCTCCAAAACAGACAGTGTCCTGGTGCAAACAACAGGGCTGTTCATGTGCCAGCTTAAACCAACAGCTTGTAAATTGAATCCTGTGGCATACAGTCAAGTTCTCAGTGTTCAGTGGAGCTTTGCCACTATCAACCAGCAAGCAGAGCCCCAAACTGACCCTGAGGCTCAACAACACCTGGCTCTTCCCTTGTTAATTATGGGCAAAGATCCAATCGAAACAAAAGGGTCTGTGTAGCTATTGCATTTTATGTTGGATGTGAACCATGCTTATAGTAGTATTTTTAGACTTTAAAAACAATGCTTTTGTTTCAAGTCTACGGGTTTATAGTTTATGTCAGCTGTTGTGCAGTGCACCTATTTCAGGATTGGTCTAATTCACTGTGCCTCTCAAAGTGTCTGCATCCATTTGCGGGTTTTTGTTCCCTTTGTCAAAGCGTATTATTGACGCTGATGGGCTTAGATGCTTTTCATGATTGGAACTGTCAGCATCTGGATAAAAATAAAGGCCATGCAGTTAAAGATGGTGTGTGTGTGTGTGTGTGTGTGTGTGTGTGTGTGTGTGTGTGTGTGTGTGTGTGTGTGTGTGTGTGTGTGTGTGTGTGTGTGTGTGTGTGTGTGTGTGTGTGTGTGTGTGTGTGTGTGGAAAAACTATTACCTGCATGCAACTTTATGTGGTTCATTCTGGCGTAAAACAAATATCCAGTCGCATCAGAGAAATTATGTGCGACAGCAATCACTTTACATCCACAGAACTGAGCAGATGGAGCATGTGATACAGTGAAATAAACACACTTGTGAACCTAGCACTGGTAGAGTCAAGCCAGCTCTGAGGGGGGGGTAGTCAGGGAGAAAACAACATTTGGCAGGGCTTTGTTCAGAGCTGATCATTGCGTTGATGGACTTAAAGGTAGATGATTAATCTGTTGATCGGAGCAACATTTGTCCTCAACACCATGTCATCCGTTTATTTCCAACACATCTTTCTATCCCTCAATCTGCCCTCTAGTCCTCAGATGTCTTTGACTTTAAGTGTTTTGTGGTCAAATGGGATTATGAGAGACTGGACCACATATGGCCCGTGCTGGTCCCCATCCCTGTCGGGGGATGTAATCCCAACCCCACACCCTTCTGCCCTGCCTTATTATCAGATGGCCAGCATGTGTAGCAGCATTATGCCACATACCAGCACAATCTCTGACCGATAACTTCTTAAAATTGTTTTCAGTCTCTTTCCTCTTCCTCTGTATCCCCGAAGTGTGGTTGACCGTGATGTTTGATATGCTATATTTGGTAGATCGGGGGGTACAGAATGGACTTGCAAGGAGATTATAGTGAGGGAAGTAGAACAACAACAATGTACGGATTACAGGCAGGATTTGTGTGAGGAACACATGATATCCTCTCTCATCCCTTTATCAGATTGGACGTGATAGAGAGGCAGTAGTGGCTGGGACCAGAGAGTAGTAGGTTTGGATTCATTAGGACAGGGCCATATCAGGACAGAGAGTAATGATAGAAGCTCATAATTCAATAGAAAATCATCTCACAGTCAGATGATGTGGCTCACTGCAAAGTCCATTTTCACAAGTAATGTAAAAATCATCTTTTTCTAAAGTGGGAGAAAACATTTGCCAGTTGGATAAGATAATTGCAACAATCTACTGTTCAGTTTTCTTGTGACTCATTCATTTCGATAATTAAGTCCCATCAGGGTTTTTCAGAGACAATGACACTTGTTACTGAACAAAGAGAAAACATTGAGTTTCCATTGTAATCAAACTTGCCTGCTGGTAGAAGAGGATGAAGTCGTTGAAAATGAAAAGATAAATAGACATGGGACTGTGCAATGGGACACCACTGTTCTTTAGTGGTTTCCTAGACGTTTTCTAGTCAGTTAAACATGGCAAGAAACATCCCCTAACTTTAATGAGGTTACAACTTTAACCCAGACCTAAAATATATTCTAACCATTTTCTTCTCATACAGTAGCTTTGATTTGAGCCCAGACTAGGTTCTCGCCCTTATTTCTTATCTTCCAGGTAGATGCTGGTTTCATTTTATTTCTGATTTTCACACAGTATTGGCACTGAATTGAAAATGTCCTGTATTGAAAACTCTAGGTTACTAAAAGCCCTTTTTTTTTAAACTTGTAATTTAAAGCACAGTTTTCTAAAAGTGCCCCATACAACCAGTAAGGTCCTTTAAGAGAAAACGGGCATTATTCTGCTGTGATGTCTGGCACATAGTTAATGGGAGCCATTTTGAATCTCAGCAGTAAGGGAATTGTAATTTAACCTATACAGACAGAAAATCTATTATTCTCCTCCCATGAAGCTGTATGAAACACAAAGCAATCAACAGCATGCCCTCTACCTATAGTTATCTCTACTGACCTAGGGAGGAATGAATACACTTCCATGTTGTATTTACGGTCTGTGTTCTTAAGAACCCCAACTCCGACAGCATCGAACAGACAAGGCTAGATCCATCACTAGTCAAGCTGACACACCTTCTCACAGTGCTGTCCTCCCACACCTTTCTCTCCACTCCCTCTACTTGTCTCCTCTAAATAGCCCCACTACAGGCTGGCTGCTGACAAAAACTTTCTATGGTGGACTTTCTGCTAGTGTAGTTCTACCAGACATAGGGAGTTAGGGAGGGGATGGACAAATGAAATAGCAAAGAAATGAAATAACTAGAGAAGGAGAAGACCGAGTAAGAAAGGCAAAGGGCTGAAGGAATAATAGACTGAGAGGAATGGGAACTGAAACTGATCGAACAAGAGGATGCCATGACAATTATAGGCAACAGAGCCCCTAACGTCAAAGTGGAACCCTATTTCTGGGAGCTGTCTATTCTTCCGCATGTGAGACAGTAAATACCTTGTTTCTATCTTCCCCAGACGTCATTGTGACCACCAGTTCCACAATGGAAACCCTGATGAGGAGCACATGCAATTGCTCTCTCTTAATAAAATCTCACAGTTCCCATTACAGCCCAGCACAATGGGCCTCTCGCCTGACCGCTGATTGAGTTTTTACTCTCCGGGAGCTATAATAGCAGCCGGGACATTCACTCCCACCACCCTCACCCATTTCACCCCGCTTCCCTCCTCTGTCTTCACCAGCCCTTCTCCGACTCCTCCGGCTAGGATTTTGTCACAAGTAAGATATCTTTATCCAATATTAATACCCCCTACATTTCGTCTCGCACAGGAGTAACGTAATATTGATCCGATCAATGAGTGGATACTTTTAGAGTGTTACCCCATCTTACTTTGTGAGGTTCCCCTTTGTTAGGGCGACCTCAGTATCCCTGAAGACAATCTCTCAAAGAGCAGTGCTGATTATGAGGGATTTTGAGGAGGTTTTCTGAAACAGTCACAAGGTGGGTTTTATTCTTTAGCTGGGGAAAAGGGCAAGATAGTTCTCAAAAGTGGGTTAGCTTCTGAGAAAGAGGATTTATTTGGTGTGATTGCACTTTCTTCTCAAACATTACCACAGCCTCGAGCATAAATACACCTTGAAGGAGAATTCAAGCTAAAGTAACACACCAAACAAATGCAGCAGGGAATGTTAAAACGATACATATTTATCAGTTAAACAATTAGCTTCTAGGTTTTTCTAACTCAATTCAAATGCTGACAACCAGTTAAATCTTATGAAGAGTAAGTTGCATTCCCATATTTAAAGAAATGCATAAATAACATGTTATTTTAATCTAACAGAAGAAGATTAGTCAGTGGTGGAAAGACCATGAACTCATCTGCCCAATTTTGGTTACGGTGTGGTTATGGTGCTGAAAAGCTGCAGTGGTTTGATTGGCTGTGTGGTTCCTACAAATGAAAGGATGAGCATGAAACTCAGACTTGATTTATTCAATTATCCCACCCACTTTGAAGGCCTTTGCAGCACAGCCAACATTTTGTAGTGTGTCAAAGAGGTAATTTTATATTCCTTGTTGACTTGTAGTGATATAATCAAAACATTATGAGCATATGTACACACACACACACACACACACACACACACACACACACACACACATGCATCCCCACATACTGGTCCACTACATAAATACACACATAATTAAACAGGCAAACACACACATAGCTCCTCACAGGTGGCAAGCCATTAGAGACCTTTTGATTAGCTGTTTTCAAGATGTGAGCTGGGTAAACCAAGGCCTTCCCTGCTGCTGTGTGATGCTGGTAAAGGTCAGCAGCTGGTGGCTTCGCTCCGGTCTACACAACACTTACTCCCTGGGTAGAGCTCAGACACCCTGGGAGCAACGGGAAAAAATAAAAGGAGCTTGTTTTCACTTGGTGGCCTCATGTGGAGGCCAAACATGTATGCCCCAGAGAAGACATATTTTTAGATATGAGTAGGGCTTCTAGAGATCTTTTTTTGGCAGGGATTTCTAAACTTGGCAGTGTGAAAGTGAGCAGTAGAGATAGGAAAAAGGAGAGATGATAATTCTGACACTGTCCAGTTTCCTGTTTAATTTCAGTAAAGCTTTTTTCTTGGAGGTCAGAGCTCTTGAATCAGGCTTTCTCTCACTGATACTCTCTGGGCTTGGCATCAGCTGCTCATGTCAGACTAATTTCATATGGACTAGTAGATGGGCTGCATCTGATGTACCGTACTTCATATTGATTTTTTGTTTGTTTGATCCAGTTGGCTGACTTGTTTGAGGGAACTGATACCATGAAGATAAGGGTGTCAGATCAGTCGGGTGCCATGCTTTATTCCCCCCTCGACAAAATCCGCCAAAGTTTTCTCATCTCATCCCCGCAACACAGTGACAGCCCGACAGGAGGGGACCAGCCCGACACACTGCAACGATAGACAGCTCACGCTGACAATAATGCCACCGTTGCTCATGCTGACAAGAACCCATCCCTTCTCATTTCATTGAGAAAGGGAGCAAAGAGAGAGAGATAGAGAGAGATAGAGAGAGACAGACAGAATTGGGGGAAATGGAGTGGAGGGAAAAAAAGAGGGAGGATGACTGGCATCTAGTCAAGAAAAAAAGACAATTTTTTGAGTTCCAGACAGTCTGTCACTGCGATGGTAATCCTTCAGTAACATTTCTGCTGCTGTGTAGGTAGACTGTCAAACTGATAAACACATGCACACACATAAACATCATTATATAAACCTGTTCCGGTCATATGCAAGAAAAATGTTTGCCCCTTAGATGTAGAAATCACTTTTCTCGCTTTCAGCAATAGAAAATACATATCAATACAAGTTAACCGCCACACAACTCAAAAATGTCTATAGAGACAACTGATAGAAAGGGGGATCTAAAATATGACTAAATCTAGTGCAAAACTGCAGTAATAATTTGTATTAAATCCCTTCTGCAAATTTTTCTTCAGCAGTCTCTTTGATAATATAATAACTATTAGAAGCAATTTATATCAGCAAATACAGTTAGTTTTCCACCGGACACTGGCTTGTATAAATGGACTATAACGATGCCACAGTCAGTAACATAACCGTAGCCGTCTTCATAAGTCTTCACATTGAAGTATTATTTGAATTATTTGAAGTATTAAAGTAACGTGTTATGGCAGGAAAGCTCAATCTGGTATATTCATTTTAATGTCACCTTATATAGAATGTGTGTTAAACTTGTGATTTCTGCATTGAGTGACTTCTGCCTAGCAGATACCAAGAAGAGGCCCCTAGGGTCTCTCTGTTAATTATCAATAGTCCTTGCAATTAACAGGGGAATTCCCAGATACATTTTCAGATATAAGGCAGTTAAAGTCTTGTAGAATTAATGATTTATCTCCTACAGACCCCAAAAGAGGCCTTGAGACTTGGGTCACCCAGCAGTAAACGAGATAAAGGTCCTTTTGAGCTTATCAATAAAATGTATTCATTCCTAGTAAGTTGACTTCAAGGTGAAAGGAAATTCACAGAAGCCATTAAGCGACAAGAACAATTAACTTCTGTTAAAGATACATGATAGGATGTTTGTGTGTGTTGAAGATGTTTAGGGGGAATGAGTATGTGTCCTGTCAAAGAGTCCTCTGTCATGGCTCCAAATCGTTGATTGGGGGATCTGCCTAAGGGCAGAGGGACAAACACACACACACACGCGCACAGAAGCAACAGATGGAATCAACAAACTGCTGACTCACTACCTGGGGTTCCGCCCAGAAGGGAAACCGACGAATGGAACACTGCCAACTCACTGGCTAGCTCGCTCAGAAGTGAACTCGCCAATAACAAATAGCTAGGGAAGAGCAAGCGACAAAACTCCTCCCCACCTGTGTATAAATGTTGTGATCATTTTGAAGATCGGCGCTCTTGTTTTTGACTTGCCGTTCCTGAGACGTGTCTCACACGGTGGTNGTGTGCCTTGGCAGTCTCAGGCTAGCTCGCTCAGAAGTGAACTCGCCAATAAACAAATAGCTAGGGAAGAGCAAGCGATAAAACTCCTCCCCACCTGTGTATAAATGTTGTGATCATTTTGAAGATCGGCGCTCTTGTTTTTGACTTGCCGTTCCTGAGACGTTTCTCTCACGGTGGTAGAACCTGAGCCCGGAGTACTCTGCAGAGTGCTTCGTGATTAGGTGATTAGGTGATTGGGTGATGTATTGTATGTTTTTGCCATTAAAGCAGATTATTGTTTAACCATTATCCTGGCTGCTTTGACTTTTCCTTCTTTTAAAACAAACTCATAGAGGAACGGCACGAAGCAGAGATTCTGCCTCAACAACATTGGTCAGCGTTGAGCATCTTGGCGCACGTGCTTGTTTTCTCCCACATTGTAAAACCATTAGACATTTCTTCCCCTGTACAATGTGTGCAGAAAATATGTCTACTCCCTCCAGTTAAAACCTGCCATAATCATGAGTGATATTATTCTCCTCTGAAAAGCAACCAGTCATAAGTTGTTTTAAAGTGTGGGTGTCTGGCTCTTTGAGACTAATGTGATTAAGCGCTGCACTTGACTTTTCTTTTTAGGGGTTGAACCTGTTAATCCAATTTTAAATGCGAGCTTACATCAATGATTTCCATACCAGTAACTATGATTACTTTCACCCTGACTATAAGCCATTTTTTAAATATAAAAATGCCAAAGATTGAGTTGGATGTCAGAATTTCAAGAGATTGTGCTAGACCTGCTCTAAATGAAAAGTTCCTTGCGATAACCTCTGTTAGGATTTTGGGACATATTAATAAAGACCTATAGGAACAATGATACAATTAATATTTATCCTTTGATTGGCTATCAACTTGTCGAGCCTGCCCTATAATACAGGGATGTCATTTTAAGAAGAAACAGTCATGCAAGCAGTGGTTTTGCTGATGCACAAAAAGAACCAAGCAAGGAAAGGATTGATATAATTAATAAATACAACAGTAGCTAGTAATGAGTATTACTTTCGCAGGGATTTCTAACAATGTACATATACTGTCAGACAGCACAGCAGAACCAAAGTACTCAATATATAAACATGGCATTCTCTGGCTGATATGCATTGGATTAGATCAGAGAGGATTAGTGGGATGTGGAGGCAGGTTGGTGAGAACAGATCACCTAGATTGAAGAAGGGATTTCTAACACTTCTAAATGAGATATGGGCACGCTTTCCGAGATAAGAAGCCGCATATGAAAATGGGTCAATTGTTCTGCAGGTTTAGCTTGTGATTAAGAAGATTACGTTCCACCAGTGAACAACAATGGTAAAGTCAGACAGCAGCCCAGTTGTTCTTTGCCACTCCGTCAGCTTGGCTGATCCCTATTCTGTCCTTTCACCAGCTTTCAGACTTTCATGTTTTGAGCGATGGGACTTAAGTACAGAGGCAGTGCATGTCAGGCAGCAGATTTTCTGCAGGAACACAACATAACAAAGCACAGTGTAATTTGACTCATTCCCAGACCAAAGGCTCTTTTGATGAAAGTTTGTGCGGGTATGTTTTGGTCCCACCCCATCATACTCCATTTTTTGGAAAAGAGTGATTACAGCAAGAGCACTTAGGCCAGTGCTAGTGGACTATTGATTGATCAAACCTGGTCGTTCATTCCTGGAGATCAGGGAGGGTTTCTATGCTGTCTTCCATCCCTCCCTAATGAAAGGGAGGCAAAGCTTGCTGCCTCCTTTGATCCAGAAGGGATTAAAACACAGTTTCTTATGGAAGTGGAAAGATCAGCACAGTCTGTTTCTCAGTGTCTCTCTGATGCACTGCTGGGAAAGATATACAGCATTGTGCTTTTGGAGTCTGGACCTGGACCAGTTCATGATGGGGCCAGGAAGTCTGATTCACTATATGGTCAACTAACATAACGGCCCAACAATGGTTTGATCAGCAGCATCATCACTTGCTCCTTAGTATTTATTTGCACCCTTTGTTTTCCCTCTTCTGCAGATTTTTGCAAGATATGGGCTGTGCCTTTTTTCTTGCTTCTGTTTGTTTCTCAATTCATTCCACGATATCTGTGTTTAGAGCTGTTATTATATTTACTCTTTGCCTGCAAAACCGTTTTCTTTGTGATGCTTCATAAGCCCTCCACGAAAGGCAACAGAAATGAGTTTTTTGACAGTCTGCAACAAGGAGAGAAGGTTAAAATCAATAAGATCAATTTGATATGTACAGAGGGGCCTTGGACAACTATTTGAAGGAAGCCCTGAAAAACACTAATAAACTTGAAGCCACGCTCTCAATAATTAAAGCTGATTTTCTCGGAGTGAAAATATTTTCTCGGGAGCCGTTGAGGTTGAAGTCTTTGATTCAGCCCAGAAGCCTTCATAAAAGTTTTAAATGTAGAGAGAGTAATTGAAATTTTTCGCAAGTTAGCAGTCAAAACCACATATGCTTTGCCAAGTGGGCCTTCCGGTTTGTGCGGTCAGTCTCTCTTTGTCTCCCTGCCTCTCGCTCTTAAGCATAACCCGGCACACACACACTTTCTGTCCGATGCACTTTCGGTTTGATCTGTTTTATGGATTTCTCTCACTGCACAGTTGAAAAATTCAATTAATTGAGGCGTGCTGTAAAATATCTATCAGATCAGGATACAGTCGTTTCTCAGAGTGTGGACCATGCAGTATTCATATCTGCATGATGCATTGAGTGCAAAACATAAACCACGGTGAAACAGTTGATTTATGAACATATGTCTGATTTATCTTTACTGTAACACACACTCATTGACACAGGCACTTTAGGTGATGAAGCAGTTGACCAGGTACTTGCGTTTTCACGCCATGGGGCAGTGGAATACACTCTGATGCAGTGCAGTTATGGTGACATTTGGCTCTGCTATTAACCGTACACTTGTTGTTTGCCCTTGTGAAGCCACTGTTTGTATAGCCTAAAAGCCATTTAAAATTGTCTATTTAAGCATAAGCTTCCCACTAGAGGGTTGTTGTGTGTCCATTTAACACACACACACACACACACACACACACACACACCAATTTTCCCACATGTATGTTCCCA
This sequence comes from Notothenia coriiceps, assembly GCF_000735185.1. Lineage (NCBI taxonomy): Eukaryota > Metazoa > Chordata > Actinopteri > Perciformes > Nototheniidae > Notothenia > Notothenia coriiceps. Next base: position 115,963 of record NW_011362922.1, on the reverse strand, counting down.
CTGAGGGAAGGTTGAGTTGTTAAAGAGACACTGATAGCCGCTGGCAGAAGTTGTAGCTCCGTCTGATCGTTCTCCCTGGGAGCGCTGTGCATGTGAGAGCGAAAACACAGCAAGTGGCATCAGAGAGAGAGACGGATTCTACTTCATTCATTCTCTCCCTCCAACTATGCTCATTAGGCTGGAGACCGCTGAGCTGCATGAGGCCTGGTAACTGTGTGCCTACCAGAGAAAAGCCTGATATGATCCCCTATTTATCCGAAACTGCTGAACTCGTCATTGCACTATAGTAGGCATCAATGCATCAATAAATCAGCCATCACTCTGGGCGGTCTCAACTTCTATATCTTCCTGACGCCCTGACACCCTTTTTATATACTCCGTTTTATTCACTTTTTATGTGCCGGTTGATGTATTTTATCGAGCTAGTTACTACAGAACATAAACTAGGGATTACAACCTTCTGCATAAAAAAAAAAATCTGCCCCTAGAGAGAAATGGATGCAATCTGTTTTTAATATACTCTACTTCTTATTCTCTGCACCGCTTCCACGCTTTGCTTTTCCATCACTGAGTCTACCTTCCTTGTTGCCTGCGATTGTATGTGAAAAATGAGAAACATTGTTTTTATATCCTATTATCCAGAGAATTTGCCTGGCCCTCTCACCCCTCCATTTCCCCTTCTACTTTACCTTTCTACCTGTTAAGACTTCCAGAAGCAGATGCTGTTATCTCCCAAGCTTTCAACCACCTGTCACATCCACTAGCTTCTGCCTTCTTCAAAAGCTGTCTCCCACTACCTCGCTGGATGCACTCCCTGCGGTTGCCGATACCTGCTAGGAGGCACAGCCAGGGATGTCAAACTTGGACTGCGGGAAAAAAAGAAGTAACCTAAACTAGGGTTAGAATGATGGAAGGAGGAAAGAAAGACTGAACCACGGTTGTTGTTATATTTTTCCCTTTTATTTCCAAAGCTGACATTATTGATTTGTCTAACCTGAAACACAGCCTCAGTAGAACCTTCCATCGTCCTATAGATTGAAATTGATTGCCTTGAGGCTCTCTTGTCCTGTAAATATTTGCAAGACGTTATTGATTCCATTAGTGGCTGGCTGCTATTTGTAACAATGGTATGGATGGCTGCTGTTGGTAAGAGTAACCAAATGGTGGGCGGCCAGTCCTTTTTCACTGCACATTAAGATCTTGTTTCACACGTGTTTTGTTGTATACGACCTGTCCTTGCAGCCATTATGAGGCAAATGGTCACCTTCTTGATTTGTGTGGCATCTTTTGAAAGCAAGCTATTCAGGCGGATGATATACTAGCTCACAGTCATTCTAATTTGTCCTTTTATTCATCTTCAAAGTAAGGCATTGAACATATTTGCTGCCAGATATTTCTTTCTATAAAGCCAGAGTAATGTTAAAGTGTTTTGTTGTAAGTTGTAAAGAGCCTAACCTTATATATGACCTTCACTTCCCCTAGCTAATTTCAGCATGATGGAAAGTTGGGGAGGAGACCACTTCTTTAAAATAACTCTAGCCCCACACTCGTAAAGCCCGGTAACAATGCTCATATGGGGGCCGATGATGTACAGTGTATATGGACTGTGGGTGTTTCATCTAATCTGAGGAAGCGATGGGCCGGGAGAGTGCTGCTTAAGAGCACAGGGGAGAGCGAGGTGGCCCACGCACGGCTGCTCTGTTAACCCGCATCTCTTCAAACTCCCCCCTCCTGCATATTCTACTGTTGTCTCAGGAACACAAAGACTATTTTCCGGCAGCCAATCCACAGAGGAGTGGGAAACTGCAGCCCTGCATGCCCCTAAAAGCCTTCATGACTTTTTAATCGGTGGCTCAGGGCTCTGCGTCCAGCGGTTGGAGAGTGGACCCCACTGCCAGAGCTCCGCTCCACGGAGGGATCAAATCCCCCCCGCCTGAATCTCGGGCCTGTCAAAGCAGTCAGGCATGGAGGCAGTGGATGGGTGGCGTCTGAAGGTGAGAGAGGGAGGAGGAGGGAAAGAGTTGGCAGTGGAAAAGAGCAGTTTGTCATTGAGAAGGGTGTATGGTAGAAGGCAGCCAGAAGGGAATGTTTGTAAAGGAAGAAAGAATTGATATGAAACTGCTGAGAGAAGGAATAGCCCCTGCACCAAAATAGCCATTTCTAACGTGGGAGAGAGAGTTTGTTCAGTGTTGTGAGAGAAGTTATGTGTGTGTGTGTATGGTATATGCATTTGTAAGTGATGGATTGTTACAGCATACCAAACAGAGTAGGAAAGGTGGGAGGTGGATTTTATTGGAGAGCCAGAAAGGTTTTGTGATGAATAATACTCATGAGTGAATTGGTCATTGTCAGAACCCTCCAGCGCCTATTGAATCAGCAAGGCTAGGGTTTTACTATGAGCTTCAGCCAGGAAGATCAGCCTGTTGGGTCGTAATAGATGGAAAGTGAGTTGATGGAGGCAGGAGGTACAATAGATGAGGCTAACTCTCACCACTGGAGCGGCATTTGTCTGCGGGGAAATGGGCCGCAGGAGAGAGCTGTGTTCCTCCCACACACTGTGCAAAGATCAGAGAGCAATACGGATGCATTTGATGAACGCACAGGCATGCGCACCCACACACATGCACAGGTGCGCGCACTCAGAAAATGCGACTCAGGAAGAGTAAACATGCTGCAGGGGTAGCATGCTGGCTAATGATGCCCCGTTGACCCATCACTAATGATCCCCCTCAACTCAGGCAGGAACATGATGGGCTTTGATCTGTCTGTCATTAGAGAATGTGGAGTACATGCACGTCTCTTTAATCTGATGAAGAATTCAAATATACACAGACCCACTAGAGACGCGCACACACACTTGCATGTACCCTCATGAATAGTTATACATGCACACTCAAATGTGAAGACTAAAGTAAATACCTGCTGTACATTCAGAAAAATCTATATAGAGTATATAAATATATATATACTTTATACTGAATAGTATGCAACCACTTGCATTTTTCACAGACAGACATCGAAACACATTAGGCAGAAAAGCACGACAAGCCCTTACAGTAAATCCATGAGATCAAACATGTCATTTTCCTCGCTATGGTAAAACAGAAGTGATAAATAAAACAGATGATTTATTAATATCCCGAGATGTAATCCACTGCATTATATGTGTATTAAAGCACATTACTTGCCATGGCATGCTAAGCGTTACAGTGCTTCTAATACAATTCTTAAGTGCCTACAGGCATTTCAAAGCAGCAGCAGATCTCTGAGCAGTATCTCCTCAGTGTCTCACTAATGGGACTGATGTAAATATGTTCATTTGTGAGTCTTCCCTTCAATTTAGTGTTGCTCATATTGTAGATGAAGATTATCCAGGGATTATGAGGTTTGAAAAAACGCTATTTGATGTGTATTTACGCATGGCTTATAGATGTAGTAATATGGAATTAGGTCTCATCATGGGTGGAAAATATTAACGTGAAGAAAGTGTCACTCCTACGTCCCCCATCTGGCTCTGTGTCAGGGTGTTCATTTAGTGATATTCGTTTCCAAAAGTGGAAATTTAGCGGACGTTTATGATGCAAATCACAGGCCATAACTCTATGTGGTGTGGAGGACCGCATTAAGCCTTCAAATCACTCATCCCGTTGCCTGGGCGCCTGTTACATTATGCCATATCGGCTTGATCGTTCGCATATTTCAATGTGTGATTGCTGCCAACAACAGTCAATGCCTCGCGTTTTAAGTCCTTAGAGGCGGAGAAAGTTCAGAGAATTACCAAACTTATTTTTTTTCACACTGGTTTGTTAAAAGCAGTGATGGGTGCAATTCAGGAACACAGTGGGGGGGGGGGGATGCTCTCTGAATACATTAACCTGGAGATGGTGTTTTTATTTAAATGTATGTTATTTCCAACTATAACCTCCAGGATATATGTGACATTGTGTGAAAATTGCTGTGGTTGTAATTTCCTATTTTATAAAGAGCTCTTGCATATTTATAAGACTGTCACAATAGAGCTAACCTGGGTTTTTTGCTTTCACACATTCAAATCTTCTTTACACCCTTCTATTCTTGTCTTGCAAATGGATGTGTTGTGGTAGAAAGTTGAAGGTTTGATTCCATGGGACAGGGTGGATTTTCTTTTAAGCAAGGCGCTTAATCTTCATCCTAAACCCAAATGGGAGAAAACAAGCCTACCAACATCACTGCAGCAACACTGAAAGCCATGTTAGCTTGAGTGCAAGCTTATGAATATAATTAGAAAAACATCATCGACCTCATATATTAGATAGCATTGTTGGCACAGAGCTCGAAGCTGCAGCTTGCGGCGGTGTTATAACTATCAAGGGCTATGGTTTGGTTTTCTTGTTAGACAGCCTACAATCATCATGCCAAAATCTTTACAAATGGAGATGTGTGCTTGTTAGACTTTTCTTCATTAGGTGAACAGATGTCAGACATTTTAGAAGAAGTGTGATTAAGAACATTTAGAGTTGAATTGCTTGTTTATAACAGCGATATAGTCAAATGTATTGGACAAATAGTTTACTTTGTTATTCGAGGTTGTGTACTTAAATAATGAAAAGGATTATAGAACACATCTTTAATTTCAGAATTATCGTCTAATCATATTCATACATTTTATTCTCATGCATGCATAATCTCAGAGTATTCACATACAATATTTTCAAGTGCACTAGATTTGAACAAGTTGTGTTTCTTGCACTAAACCCTCTTATCATGTAGAGGAAAAGCTCAACAATTACTATCCCTGACTGAGAATCTTTTTCTGCTTTGTTCAATTTACATGCTTCTCACTCAGCTCCCGTTACTGTATCTGATAATTGAGATGAACAATGTGGTGTGAAGTCGTGTAAGAACCAGCCAAACGCCTCCATTAGCGTAATGTCAGGGCGTTCAGATCTGCTGTCTGCCTGCTGGTGTAGTACTTGCTGCCTGTCTTCACACAATGCCACAGAGCTGTGTTCCTACTCGGTCTTCCCTGCTTCTGGCGGCATGTGCACTTCAGAGACAGGAATCATCAAAGAAGACTAAGATGCCTCAGAGGTCACAGATGTGGCCTGGTGAGATGTGGGATTGATGGCGGGCAGCTTTGAGGTTCCACCTGAAGAAAGGGGTTTTAAGTAGTGATGGCGTAGCTCTCACACCATCACAAAGAAGGACTTGGTGCTCTCGCATTGATGGTCGGAGAAAGTAGTAGACAGAGGGCTACAGTAATGTGGTGCAGAGAGGTGGTGATGTGACGAGCTCCATTCTGTCAGCTCTCACACTCCAGAGGTCTCAATTAGAAACAGGGACTCTGTCTTCCCGCAGGCTTAGCTGCTCACAAAGGTATTAATCCTGCTACACGTGACCTCAGACCTCCACCAAAAACACCAATATAAAAAAGGTGGGGAAAAAAATCCAAAATGCTTTCCCAATGTTTTTCGATCTGTGTGTATAATGGAACAAAATAAGGTGTTTTTGTAAGTATAAAGCATTGCCAACACTGATTGCTCTCTGGGCTCATAGGAACGAAGTCATACAGACAGCCTGGTTTTGTAAATGTAATGAAGGGAGATAATAATTATTTTCTCTGTCAGCTGCTCTCTCCCATTAGCATTTACTGCCATCCTCTGCCACTCACTGCTTGGTGCCCATGCACTCTGCCACACTGATAAGAATCACAATCACAAGCCATTCCTAACGCATATATTAGGTAAGCGCCCTGATACCTCGCACCTAGAAAAACATTATTAGCATGCCAGTGGTATCTCTCCAATTCAGAATTTCAAAGAGGGTCTGCTGGGGAGTAAAGCCTGCATGGGACATGGCAGTTTGAGTCTATGCATTTTACCTGATAATATTCTGGTGTCTGTATCTTAAAGAAACACAGTCACAAACACACAAGAATGAGAACATTCACATACATTTTCATGCACAGTCACACACACACACATACAGTGAGAGGGATACAGGAGAACAAGGAGCAGACAGGTTTTCATAATGTCAAGAGCACAGCTGACTCTCTTTCAGAGTACAACCCTATCTATATGTTAATGGTGGGAGGAAAATAGTCTGTCTGTTGCATCAAGCAATTAAATCAAGACCTGTGTGATATCTTCATGGTCCCAGGATGGACAGGCAACACGGCGTTGCAGGTGCATCTGATCATCTCCATCTCAATGTGTGTGAAATAATGTTTCCCCTCACCATACCGTCGACTAATTAGGATCTAATTATCCAGGCTAGTGTAAACAATCACAGCAGATGGCATAGCGTGCAGTATTAACTCTAATGACCCAAGGCCCTGTGGAATTCACATTTCAGCGCGTTTGTTTATTTTCCTCCATTAGTCTTTGCCCTACTTTCTAAATTCACTTAGGCCTATTTCCAACCTTCTCATGCCTTGAGAAAAAGCTGCCCGCCTCCTATTCCCGATGTAGCTCTCGTTGTTCATTTTATTCACCGTTTCTTCCACTTACTGTCGTTTATCTGTTTTGTGTTACTTTCTCTTGGTTTTTTCCTCTTGTTCTTCAAACAATGTCAATTAGCTCTCACAAAGATCAAGTGAAAATGTGTACTTATTTTCTCCCACACCCGCTACCATCCTCCTTCTCCCTAGTGAAAAGAAAAAAGAGGAAAGTTGGATAGAGAATGTGATGAGTTCTGGTGAACAAAAACCTTACTACTTCTTCCAAATCATAGAAACCGTCTGCTTCCCCGGGGAAATATTACTGTGATGTCAGTCACACACGAGCTACAACGAATTGCAAGCCTGAATCATTTCCCATTGTGTTATACCCATAAAGCTAACCTAACTTCCTTAAAAAAAGAGAAACATTTCATATATCTTTTCCTCAGAAAGTAAAGAATTGCCATACCGCCTGGCTTACAAGTTGATACATTTATCTACTGGTTCCAAGAATATGTTCACAGCTCGCAGCCATAACACATACATCTTATTTAAGTGTCACAGTCAGACAACAATCCCTGCTTTATCTTTGACAAAGCTACGACTATCCCATGTTGATTGAAGACTTAACTTTGCTAGATCCAACTACAGTTGTTCATTTGTGGTTTCCCCACTGTTCTTCGGACAAGGCAGAGCTGACTGGAGACTTGATGCTGCAGAGGGCGTGTAATAGTAGCTGTGGGTGTGCGAGGTCTCATTAATTGACGCCAGGCCTTGTGCCTGTGCTCCTCTGCGTGCCGTGTTCTCTGCCAGGAGCTGGACTTGCTAATTAGGCTCCTGGATATCACAGACACGTCCCTCGGTATGCCATACAATATACTGCTCGTAACTCAGAAAGTGCTGAAGAGAGGGAGAGTGCAGGGCGAGCGGATGGTGGAACTAGGGGACCAAGGAGCGATGCAGAGAGACGTGAAAAAACTGTAGAGACATCTCAACAGAGAGCTCAGAAGGAAGGGACATGGAGAGAAAGTAAGAGAGATGACAACTGATGAGAGGGCAAGGAGAGCGAGTATGAAAACGACTGTATTGGGAGAGATCAAGGCCACCACGAAAGAGAAACTGCCACAACACAAAGGGAGGAAACTGATATTGTTGAGAAGAGAACTTAAGATAGGAAAAGAAAAGAGAGGAGGGAATCAAAAAAGAAAAAAGATATCGAGACATGCAGAGCATAGCAGAGAGGTGGAGTGAGGCACTCAGAGGAGCAGTGAGGCAAACGGGGAAGAATTCCAAACAGAAAGGGGTGTTTGTGTGTGTGTGTGTTGGAGTATGTGTGTGACTGTGAATTTGTCTGCGCTGCCGGCTGGATTGTGTGTCCAGATAATTCAATCTGTTGCCCATTGACTGGCCCCACGCTCCTTCTTCGCTCATAATTAAATCTCCACTCGTTGGCTGGATGCTAGTGCTTCTAATTGTGTTGCTGAAGCATCAGATAGACACACAGGCACACCTAGACGCACACACACACACACACACACACACACACACACACAAGCGTGCACACGCACCCACACGCACCCACACAGGCCCGCAGCGAGTGGGATCCCAGACACGTCACTGTCTGCGGTACATTACACCTCAATTAATCACATCAATTACGCATCAATTAACCCGTGGCGATCCACTAAACACAGCTGGGATGCGGGCTGTTTTTCATCTGCGGCGACCTGAGGACTTTTTCTGCAACATCAAAGCAGATGCATCATCAAAAAGAAAAACATTTCAGACAGCTTAACATCATAAAATCCATATTCTAGCTTCATCTCTGTCCTCTGAGCAGTGAGCATGACCCTATGAGCTTATAAAGGCATGTCACTTGGGCCATCAAAAAACCTATTGCTACAACAAAGAGATTGTATACAGTATATTCCAACAGGATGGGGCACTAACATGTTCAAGGGGCTATAAATACAAAGGGGGGAGGAACATGGAGCTGTGATGGACTGGCAGATGCTGATACATGGGCCATTTCTCTAAATGATTGTAGGGTAAGATGGAGGCTCTCCATCTCCTCTCCCTGTCTTTCAGGCCTGGCCTGCTTGTTTGGCTTCGGCTGTAATGGGTCGCTTCACCTTGCTGCCTAGCGTTGGAGGACACCCCCCCTCTCTCTTTCCATTTCTTCTGTTACCCCTCTCAGTCCCTCACCTCATCCTGCCTCTACATAACTCCTCCATCTCTCTCCTATCATTAAGCTGTGCATTTCTCCCACCATCTGTTTCCCGGTCTCTCTTCCTCCTCTCTGTCTTTTCTCGTTGGCTGCCTTTCTTAATTCCACCCCTCCTTGTCCGCCTTTTTTTCTGACTCACCTAAGTGTTGGAGTGTAAACCGGTGGGGTGCCAGTTGTCACGGTGACAGCAGCTGGTGGCAGAGTGACCGATCAGCCTGACCTCCAGGATGGAGATGGTGTTTTTGCTGGGGGCGGAGGTGTGAATATTTTTGGCTGTTTGTGTGTGTGTGGGTTTATTTGATTGTTAAAAGAGCCAAAACATTCTCATCTCAACCTGTGAAGCCACACATCCCAAGTATGTGTGTGTGTGTGTTGTGTATCCATAAAGGAAATGTTTCATCAGCTTTTAAGATGCTTTTAACCCCCCCCCCCTCCACCAACCCCGCAACCCACACCCTTTCACCAAGCCATTACCTAGGCCAAGGTCAGTGCCATGACTGTTGCATAACCCCCATCAGAGAGGCTAACCATGACCCATCTTGCATGTTAAAGTCCAATTGGAGAGGCTAAATGACAGCAATACATTTTCCTGGATGACAAGATGCACCATGAGGAGGACTGGAGATGGTCTATGTAGCAGGGAAGCATGTACATATGTACGAGAGTGTGTCAAGGTAGAGCAAGAGAGGTGGAGAGAAAGAGACAACAAGGTGGAGTGAATGAATCATGTAGAAAAAGTGAGACGATAACTAGACAGTAGACCTCTAAATGTTTTCTACAGGCAGGGCGTTCCACTTTACAGCTCAGTGAGGCCAGGATGTGGTTACATACAAACGTGCCTGAGGATAACACAGAGGGCAGAAGAGCTCCCTGCTGCTGGAGGGGAGCAGGGGTAAAGAGGTGAGCCACAAAATAAGCAACAGAAATAATACAAGACAAAAGATGAATGTGAACACTGTCTGTGTGATTGGATGCCAGCATGGCGCAATGGGGAGCACAATAGGCCTTGGTTTATAAAGCTGCCCCTGTGCCTGTGGTCTTTGTCTCACAGCCATTACAATTCTGTGTATGCAGCAGGGGACCCTGTTGGAGCCATGCCACCATTCAACCTCAGCTGTCAGGTTAGAATAAGGTGTTTTCATATCTTTGGTGAATGGGCTCTGGTGGTGCATTTTAACTGTTGGGGAGCTGCTCTGCACATCAGCCACATTAAAGCCCTCCTGGTCCTCCCAGGTCTTTGGTCTACCCTAGATCTGCTGAGCCATTTTGGTCGGCTTTAATCTTTGTTCATAGTGCTGCAGGAATTCATGGACCAGAAGGACTGCCCTCTAGCTTTGCATCTGGTAGCCTGCAGCACGCACTGCCTTCACCTGCCAAACCAACCCTTCATTCTTTGCTGGAATGGAGGAAGCGACAGTTCTTCATGGAAAATTATTTAATTTTGTATCCTTCCACCCCCGCACCTTCAAGAAAGGATGTCATCTTTACCTTGACACAGTGCAGCACTCAGCCTCTCTCTGATGGACCATTGTCCTCTAATCATTACGTTGAATGTACAGTGTATTGTACATTCCCATGTTTGTCTATACTGGATTGTGTTTCTGTAACCACGAGACATGTTGTATGTATTTGGTATGTACAGCATGCTTTTGTTACATGAAGCCACACAGCTGTAAGACTAGATGACACCTGAGAGGAATTATGGAACAGCTATGCGATGATGATACAACAGTGGAGGTAAAAACAACTGACACATTATTGACAGCAGCACACTCAGCTCCAGTGAGCCATCTCTAGTGAATGAGAGCTTTGTAGCCTACTGTTATTACATGGGAAAGCTTTCATCTGCATGAGCAAAAAAAAACACAGATGTTCCCACGTTGACATGCAGGAGTATTTATCTGCAGTGGCTGACGTAAGAAACAATAAAAATAAGAAAACACATTCTTAAAACAAATGGATTGTCCACCACAGGCACCAACAAGTATCAGCCTTTTTTGACCTCTGTGGTTCACTGCAGAGATCAAAAGCACAGTGATGAAGAGGAAGAGGAGAATGAGGGTCAGTGGAGAGGTTCTCTGTCGGAAACTCATTAGTTGCAAGAGCCCAGTGTGCGAGGGAATTGTTCCCATCTTCCTTCAGCAGTAAGAAATGTTAGCAGTCAGCAGTCATTTAACTTTTCACAGCATCTTAAAGATCCTAAAGATCACTTCAGATGCATTTGCATGGTGAGCAATCTTTGTTGGACGTCGGACCTGAACAGTATTTGATCTTAAATAGTGACCTTTTCTCTGAGGTTGTACCTGAAAATATAGACTTGTCAAATGTAAAAAAAAAAAAAAAATTTAAAATTGGTAATTGGTGCTACGGATAGCGGCAATATAAACACATGAAAGGAATTAAAACAGGTAACTACAATGGTAATAACTGTGCACTCAGTGCCCCTTTGCCCAATTGTACATCAGTAACTTTGTACGCATATTTCTCGCTTCAGACGATCAATGTGTGATTCTGGGTTTGGCATGTTCAGGTCTCTAATGGAGGCTTGTTGATGGAGAAGCATTGCTAAGTGCATGTAGCCACAAAGCCCCAGAACCAGCTAGAAGTGTGTGTGTGTGTGTGTGTGTGTGTGTGTGTGTGTGTGTGTGTGTGTGTGTGTGTGTGTGTGTGTGTGTGTGTGTGTGTGTGTGTGTGTGTGTGTGTGTGTGTGTGTGTGTGTGTGTGTGTGTGTGTGTGTGTGTGTGTGTGTGTGTGTGTGTGTGTGTGTGTGTGTGTGTGTGTGTGTGTGTGTGTGTGTGTGTGGTATGAATGCATTTACTGGTGGATGGAATTACAGTCAAGCCACCACTCCAGCGGTTACTGTCTGGGGAAAAAAAGGAATGGATTCTACATTTGGGCTCGGACAGATCAGTTTCAAGGGCCTGTTAGGTTTGACAGTGTTTGTTTAGGAAAAGTCCATGCTAGGGTAGGAAGAACAGATTATTTCGGTAGTAGGGAATTCTTTTTACAAAACTGGAAAAAATGTAAGGGCTGGTTTTGGAAGCAGAAAGCGTTGACGTGGCTGCTGTTTGTTTGCCTCCTTTTATGAGTGGTGTCTTTTAGGGTAATAGAAGGGGGAGTAGGCTGCAGCTTCCAGGGGTATTGTGTGTGCTGGTGTGTACAGTATATGTGTGTCTTATTATCTGAGTTTGTTAGTGTGTGTTGTGCGCATGGCCACCTGTGTGAGACACAGAGGTGCACAGTCATTCTTTTATTTACACTTTCAATCAGGTTCAATTTTCTACATCCCCTTTCCTGCTTGGTGAGGCTGCCCTCACATTCACCTGGTTCAACCACACTGTCCCTTGCATTCACCGCCATAAATCTTGGAGAGTTAACCTGGATGTGGAAGAAAATGGCAAATACGGCTCCAGCAATCTGCCGTGAGAGTGAGTCAGCTAGTGTGCTAGACCTACGACCAGGCGTGCTTCAGGCCTTGGCAGCTTACTGCAACTATTAATACAGACTTTAATTAGCCCGCCACAAACACTGGCACAATCGGCTCAGTGTCGCCTGTGGCTTGCAAGGCAGACAGATCAATAGGTCTGATCATGCCTTTTTCATCAGCTCAAATGAAAGCACTTTGTCTCCAAGCCCAGCACTGGACTTTGCGTATCACCTTAAAGGCTTTCTGTGACTGCACTGGCTGTGTGCAGTGTTGCGGACGGGGCCTGTATAATCTGGCTGCATTAGGGAACTATAAAGATAAATGAAGGGAAGCACAGAGCATAACTCATCCTGTCACATAAGGGGGTTTAGGGCTGGGAAACTTTGTGTTTTCTAAAGCAGCCCCTACCACCCCCACCTCCTTTGCTCCCTAGTTTTGCACTTGCTCTTCCTTCTACTTGCTTACTATTTTTTTGTGTACAATCTCGGCTGTATTTCTCTCAATCTGCTTTCTGTATTTTCCTCCTCCCCTCCTCTCTCCACCCCCCGCCTTTCTCCCCATCCTCTTTTACTGATCAAGAGGCATGGAAGAGTTCATTTGCACTTCCTCTGCTGTGCAAAATTGCTCTTCTACCTCTTTGCCAAAGCATTTCAGTTTGAAATAAAAGAGTAGCCTGCTTTCGCTGTAAAAACGTGTTTCATGTGCTTTTTGGCAGGCTTTCCCGTTGACCATCAAGTTCCCAATCAGTGCAGCAGAAACATGTAAATAGCTTGTTCTGAGTCCTTATGTCCTGTGAATTGCTGTAATTGTGTTGTTTCTGCTCACAGGGTTTCTGAATCACAGAAATGCTGCCTTTCTTACAAACTACCATTCCTTTCCTTCCTTTTACAATATTTATTTGTACCTCACTCTCACTTTTCCCCTTCCCTTCTTCTATTTCTTTTTTTCAGTAGATGATGTCCCACCTTATTTTAAGATGGAGCCTCCTCAGACCCAGGTTCACCTGGAGGGGAACCGTCTGGTCCTTACCTGCATGGCAGAGGGCAGCTGGCCCCTGGAATTCAAATGGATCTACAATGGGACTGAGCTCACACGTTTCTCCTTGGAATACAGGTGGGGAATGCAAACTTGCTTGCCCAAGCTGATTCTATCATTTATTTAGCATACTATAATTAGCTTACTACATGTAACATTTTAGTGGGCATTTAATTGTAACTAATAGCTTGATTGCTCATTTTCATTCATATTCAAGACTCATTTCTATGGATTTATTCAAGACTGATTTGGCTGCATGTCTCCCCTGGGACATAACATATTGTTCAGGGGATTGTCAGATTTATTCCGATTTGTATCTCAGAGTGTATTCAACATGCAGAGATGGTGTGAGCAGATAACTCTTCTTTTCTCTCTTGCGGCTTGTTGAAACTATCATTGCTGAAACAAAATCTAACAATGCATATTCTTCATCAGATTGTGCAGTGTGGGGGGGCTACTTTGCTCTGTCAGCAGAACAATGCTGTTTCACTGACCGTGGAGTTCTTCTGGGCACTTTTGTATTACCCTTATATTTCAGCCTCTAAACACATGGCTTAAGAATTCTACTAACAGCACAAAGTGTCCAGACAAAGCTATAGCCTGAGCTAACAAGGCCTTTCTTACCCTTTTCCACTGAAATGAGTTTCGTTCAAGTTCAGTGCTGGGGCTAGTTTGGTTTGCAGTTGGTACAACCATTTAAGAACCAGCGCGCAGTTCCTCGGACCAGAGCCACAGAGGAGCCACATCATGACCTCACTGCTTACGTGGCAGCCATAGACTGGTGGCAGCGTGAAGATCCCTCACAACAACAACAACAACAACAACAACAACAACAACAACAGTTGCAGACTACATTGGAGCTGTGCCCATGTTGCTATTAAAGTTCCAAAGTCAGATGGATTGCAAGCACAACCTCCTCGACTGTATACTCTTCTCCAGAGTAACGTGGCCAATAGTGTGCCAATAGGGTTCAGTAGCATTGGCCAACTGCGGAGTGTTAGACCGATACTGCTACACCTTTGATAGCTTGCCAGTTCTTAAAGCTAGTACTGTCCCCTGATGCATATTTCCCTATAAATGTATATTTGACCATGTTTGGCAACATACTGCAGAAAAAAGAAATAGGAAATAGTATGAATTGTGTATGAGGATCTCTCTTACTCATTACATGGATTATGTTAGCCTAGCCACTGAAGCCATTTTGACAAATCATTATAAGATTAAGAGCCAACATACTAATAAGTACTTTTATTTTTATTTTTATTTCTGTTATGTTTAATGGAGGTATCCAAGCACACATTATATAAAACTCCAAGTCGTGGAACAACAACCGGGCAGACATACAGCATATTAATTATGCATCATAAATACTTTGAATAAGTGCTTTGTTGCTACCACAATGATAGCAGGCATGTTTTTTTGCAAAGTATGGTCTGTAATAAATAATACGTCTCGCGCATGCCTGGTTAATGTTCCTCGGCATTTGTGTGTGTGTTTGCGTTCTAGCCACTTTGGGATCTCTGCACTACTGCTTCTGCAACAATTCTCTACTGTTCCCAGAAACCGTTGTTGCTCCACTGTAGCCTCTGACGTGTGGCAGGCTCTTTGTGGCTCTCGGTTCTCAGTGCTGGCCAAGCAAATATGCCCAATGGTGCCCAAGTTGAACCCGTTTTCAGGGCCAAGAGCAGGTGTCTCTGCAGTTAAAACACTATAAACTGTTTCGCAGCCGGGCACTGGCTACAAACCAACCCTGGAAACGCCTTGGTGGTAAATGTGTGTGTACTGTATGTGGGAATACATCAGTGTTCCCATTTGTCCATTTACGGTATGCCTGTGTGCCAGTGTGGCAGCCTGCATGCATGTTCAGAAGTCACAGTTGCAGTCTGAGGTGAAAGTCAGTTTCTTTCTAATTCTAGACTTGTTTCTTTCACGCTCTACTCACAGTCTGTCTAGCCCCCTAGACATGGACAGACTCTCTCAGGTGGCATTGTCTGATTGCTATCACTAGCTACACCACTCCCCAAACCCCACCACTAGCACACACTTTCCCACCCCTGTATGTCTCTCTCCCTCTCTCACATCCTTTCTCCCCTCTTCTCCACCTCCTCTTCTTTCCTTGACTTTCTTCAGTATTTGGCTGTGCTCTCACGTGGCTTAGTCTCAGGGTCTGCTTTGCAGGCCAGCCCTCTGCTTGTTATTCTTCACCAGCCCTGATCAAAGAGGAGAACTGGAATCCATTTAATCAGACTAGACCCATCCACCCCTTCCCCGAATTGCAGTGCAGGGGGAACATGGCAGGGGTGGATTCCTCACTCCTAAGTGGCTGTAGCAAACCAATTAAAGGGGACTCAGCTCTGGGGTTATCTACCTAGCATTTCACACACACCATTTAACATGAATGCACATCAGGGGACAGACACTGTTATGGCCGCACAGGACTAACAGGTGTGAGTTGCTTGTGTGATTTGATTAAACCCACGGAAGATACAGGATAACTAAAATGGCTCTCAGAAAAAACCTCCACCAAGGAAATGCTGCCTTCACGTGCTCCTCGGATGGCCGCATTTCCCCACTTGAGAAGACGTTTTTCAGACTTTGGTTTGTTTAAGACAAAATAAAAGGTGTTGTATTGTATTGCTCAGTGCCTTTTTAAAAACAAGTTGAAAGCTGTTTCCTGGAATTTTAGGGAAATTATTTTTCTGATTATTCCAACACTAAATGAATGCAGCACAAATACTGAAATGCTAACAAATGTAAATGTCAATGCCCCTTGAATGGAATCCGGTTTCAAAAGGTAGGTATCCTTGAACCATGCTAAACCCGTCTACCTAGTTTAATAAACAATCTGGCCAGTAGTTTTTTTCTATAATCCCACTGACAGCCAGAAAAACAAACAGACAGAAAACCTCCTTGACGGAGATAAGAATGTTTTTTCTTTAGTCCTGCCAGCAAGGAACTCTATGCTGTTTTTCTCCACAGCTGGCCTTAAGAAGAAGAATGTTTTTCTTTGGACCTATGTCCGTCTCTACATTATCACTGAATCACACTTCATCTCTGCTCTGTTATATTCCTGAATTTAGAAACATTTATGTCTCATATATAAGTGGGACCTTAAATGCAATTCAAGCTGTGTTTCAGGTGCCCAATGAAACATCTCGATTAATTTAGCATCTTGAGTGTGAGGGATAAAAGCGAAAAGATGACAAATGCTGCTGCCTGTCATTCTGATGATGACTAATGGATCTTTGTGTTGTGTAAACCCATTAGGTACCTGATGCCCTCGCTGGACCGGTCGCATGCTGGCCACTACCGCTGCATTGTGAGGAATCGAGTGGGAGCTATAATGCAGTGCAATACTGAAGTGCAGGTTGCCTGTAAGTGTTGGTTTATTTCCATACATCCAATAGTGTAAGAGGAGGACACCGTTTTTATTAAAGGGTTGTCAGGCACAGTATGTGGATGAGTCACTGAGTAAAGAAGCTTATTTTTTGAGAAGGTACATAATGTGATAATTATGACAATCTTTTTTTTCCCTTCTGCTGGATTCCTTTCTAAAATGTTCTCTTCTTGTTTTAATTCTCCACTTCTTACACTGTATTCTTTATGCCTGCTAGATATTGGTGGTTTTGTGGAAATGGAGAGGTCTCAAACTGTATCTCAGGGTGAGGGCGCTCTCATCCACTCACCGCGAATACACAGCTTCCCCAGGCCACAGATCACGTGGTTCAGAGATGGGCGTAAGATTCCCTCCAGCAGCCGAATGTAAGTCTACTTTGGTTAGTTTGGTTTGATCTGAGTGTGTGCAATTGACTCTTTTGTGTGTTTCTCTTGTTGTCTCTGCTTGTGTCTGAGCAATAGCATATATATATATATATATATATATTAGTTGTCGATGAACGTGAGCTGCTGTTGAAGCAGAACATATTTCACTTCAGAGAATTCCAAGAAGTTCAATACCGCTCACAGATTTTCTCCAATACCACCAGCTCCATGAGTGAAGTTTAACAGAGAAGTTGATGAACAAATGTTGGCGCGGGCCCAGTGTTCATCATTGAATCACCTCTCAATGATAAAGTGGGTTATTATATCGCCCCTATTGACTTTGCAGGCGGAATGATTGAAGGGAAGAGATAGAGAAGGCAGCAGGGGAACCAATTAGACTAAATTGGACAAAAGGCCTCAATTGATGATATGTTTGACTGACAGCTCTCACCCCTGGGTGGATGTGTGTGTAGGAGGGTTTGTGTGTGCATGTTTGTGGGAAGAGATTGTGTGAGGCTAAATGTGCACAGTGGGAGACTGTATATTTGTATGGGCTTTTCTGCGAGCCTCATTGTGTGTAGTAGCATTTCTTTCTGCTCACTGGATTCTTGCCTGTTCAAATGAGAAATTTCCCCTGAAGAGACATTGTGAAGCATGAAACCTGAAATTAATTTTGATATTCAGACAAATAGAGGTAGGCACTCCACAACTTCTCAAAAAACTATCTTCTCATGCATTATTCAGCAGCTTAGCTCTACCATGCCATAGCTGACATGAAGACTTTCACCCTGAGTTTAATGCTCCTGCTTCAAGAACGGATCGGCGCGTGTTACCTCTGCCTGCAAGGCCAACAAAAAAGGTAGCACAAGCACAGAATAAAAACCTCAATCCCTTCTGTTAATGATTCTGCCCATTCCACAGCCAGTAACTATGCAGCTGACTCTTATCAGAAGTGAAGCGGTGAATCTTTGCTCTGTGACAATGAGAGCCACTGACAGGACACTTTGCATTTACCGCTTGTGTGCCTGCTTTGTGTCAGGCCACATTGATATTCACAGGCGTGTGTGTATGTTGTTGTTTGTGTGTCGGTGCAAGTGTCTATTGACTCTGTGAGCGTCACAGCTCTTAATTGTCCAGGAGTGTGTCTGTTTATCCTGCAGCGATCAGGCAGATGCTGACAGATACGAAGAGCCTAATTTGGCCGTGTGCTTACCGTCAGCTCTCATTTAATGGGCCCCTCTCAAACATTTTGAGCCTAACCAACATTTAGCCATACTCGAGAAGGATCTTAAATGAATAGCTCGGTATTTTTTCAAGCTAATTGCGAGTGTGTAGTTTTTACAATTATCACAAATGTCAAGTCAATCTTGAGCCTAGAATACACTCCTCTGATCAGGCAAGCCAACATGATGCTCACACATTATATCAACTTTACATAATTTACAAGATATAGCTGTGTTTATTGCTAGATCATTGACTTTATGTGCTTACCCTTTTAGCATCTGTCTGTTGCAATTATTCATCTCATTATACACTGGGGTAGGTTGTACACAGATTGGCTTTGACTGTGGCTTTTAGACTTCAAATATGTTGACATCTAAGTTCAAAGCTCATGAAAGACTTATTATTCTATCTAGATATATTAATTTATTTTCAAGACTCGCCTCAATTAGTTTTACTTTCTTTTACTTGTTGTATTTATACCCGAAAACTGTGAGTTTCAAATAAGGAAAAAGATCCAGAACGATTCATTTAAGACACTGCAGTACCTTGAAAATGAAAGTGCTCATAAAAGTTGTTTTTCTGTGCTTCTTTGCAGACATAATTTATGAGTAAGGGTATGTGTGTGTTTCTGTGTGTGTTTCTGTGTGCGTCAGTTTACCCTCAAGATTTATTGACTGCGTGAAACAACTACTCACTGGTTTAATGATAAGAGCGTGTGTGTGTGCTTGTCATATGTGTGAGCGTGTGTGTGTGTGTTGTTTTGCGTAGAACACATCTGTAACGCACACCCGTTGTCTGGGGATGTCTGATTAATAGGGAGCTGGATTGGTGACCCCATTTTGATTGAACTACTTTCAATGCTACCTAAAGTCGTTTGTGTCTTTATTACTGTGAAGCTGAGTTTAAGTGAGTTTCATGGGAATAAATGTAAGGCAATGCAATGTCTATAAAAGGTATCTTGAACTGGTGTGTGCATGAATATTTACTCATACAGTGCCATCACCCTGGACAACACGCTGGTCATCCTGTCCACTGTGGCCCCTGATGCGGGACGCTACTACGCCCAGGCGGTCAACGACAAGAATGGGGAGAACAAAACCAGTCAGCCCATCATGCTGACAGTGGAGAGTGAGTACACATACAGATCCATGTGCGACATAAAAAGGTTTTCTCCCACCCAACAAAACACACCGCACTAGCGGGTCATTAGATCATGTAGAATAAGGCATTAATAAGCGTTTTATAATGACCAATAAAGAGCCAATATACTGCTAATATGCATGTTGATTAACAACTAGTTGATGGTTAATTTGTCTACCTTAATATAAAGTGTTACCAAAAAGTTTTGTTCATCATATTATTTTTTAGCTCAACATCTGTTTATTGAACAGCAGAGATGGCAAAAGTACACACATCCTTTACTCAAGTAGAAGTACAGATACTCATGTTTAAAAATACTCTGGTAAAAGTACTGACTAAAGTTCTTTACTCAAGTAAAAGTAAAGAAGTATGGGCTTTGAAATGTACTTAAAAAAGTACCCATAACTACCAATTGTTTTAAGAGTAACTGACCTCCCTTTATATTAATGGAACAATAATGTCATTGTTAGCTAATGAATGTTTCGATGCTGAACAACGGCAACATGACAACGTTTTCATTGGTCCCTCTTCTTTAGAGAAGACCAGGAAATTATGGATACACGGATCGTGTTAAAATCAAAAGGCACGCAATGACTCTAAATAATAATGATCACGCCACCAAACACAGATTAAAACTAAANCAGTCCAACAAGGGATGGTCGTCTTTGGGATAAATTCTCCACTTTTTCCATATTTCTTCAAATGTGTTTTCCTGAAGCCTCATTGAGAAGGTGATTATTTCCATAACATAGATTTCATGGATTTTGTCGTACCAGTTGTCAAGAGAAGGGATATCCACTTTGAGCCATTTTCTAGTTATTGCTTTTTTTTTGCTGCAACAGTAAGAAGGGTATCTGAGTTTTCACACATGTCAAGACACATTTTGTTCATTTTCAATAGGAGTTACTTTCCTGTTTGCTTCAAACTGTCAAGCCATTTGGGTAAATTTCACTCGCGACAAAAGTAAATTTTGGCAAGTACAACAGGGAAATTCAAGTCTGCAGCAGGCAATCTGATACAGGAAACAAATCCTGTCGTGCTAGCTGACAATACACTGAAATACTATGAGATTAAAAATGGGAGGGATTTCATTGTTCATTGTTCTTTGTCAGATCAAGAATAACATTATGTTTTGTGTCTGTAAAAACAGGTACTGTGGCAAACAGTTCAGATAAATCCAAGAAAAGAAAGAAAGCGTATTGCTATTTTAGCAAATGAGTAACTAAAAGTCAACAATAGTGCACAATCATTCTGCGACCTTGAAAGGGAGCTGTGAGAATGTTGCCTGCTGAACCAACCCAGATCAAGCTAAGAGTCAGGATTTCGGCACAATTCTGCATATAATTCACAAAAGCTTGTGTTGGCTCACTTCCCAGTGCCCTGTGGCGCAGGGAGCCAAAATTCCTGCGTGTGTTTTTAAAGTTCTCAGCACTTTGTAGCCCTCGCCAATGTCACAGCCTTCAAGGGGGCGGAAAAGACAAGAGAAATGTATACTGTAAACCATTTTTGTGCTGAAGCCGCAGAGGAGGGACTCTCACTGGCTGGTAAACACAGACAAATTTGTGCAGTTGCTGCCAAAAAACTAATCTACATGTGTCCCCCGCACTCTATATTCATTGCTCCTCCGCTGTCATTAGGCTTCCACCCTCGTGGCTTGTCCTGGATAAAGGGGCCAAGAAGAAGCTGATCTCTTATGCTATATCTCACAGGAACAAACTAAACTCTTAGTTTTTGGTGAGTGGGTCTTGCTTTCTGTAACCTTATTCCAGTTATGTGTAACACAGTGACTCAAAAATAAAGTACTCATTATCTTTCCTTTTGTCGGCACACTTTGTGACTAAAGAAGAAAACCAACCTTGTAGCAGCATATACAATATGGTTAAATGCTGAGAAGGAGTATCATTGTGCAGACGACAGAGTTAGACAGACAGTGGAAAGGCAGAGGCTTTGAACGATATAAAGAGCTGTGATCTGACACTTGGTGTTGGCATCAGGGCTTAGCTGCATGAAAAATTGCATTTGCTTTTTGAACAATCAATGTAATCTCCTCAACCGCATCTGGATTTATTGCGGCTCACCTGCTTGCTGAGTGCGCCCTCTGGTGGGCAGGGAGCGGGGCCCATCCCCTGCAGCATTGAAAGCTGCCACACTGATCATGTAGGTGGTGTAACCTGTCAGGTTTTTAAGCTTCACCCCGAGCTCCGGCAGGAACAGCGTACGCAGGCGCTCCGTCTCATTCTGAAGCTGAAACTCCCAGAAATAGATCTACAAACAAAAAGAAGAATTCAGAATTTTTCGGGGAAAATATAAAAAATGAAACAGGCATGATGTAACTTTGGCTGATTTTGCAGTAAAACAGGAGAAAAAGACAAGTTATCGATACCTTGTAACCCTGTATGTCCCCATTCTGAGCATCCAGAGGAGGAGGGTCCCATGTGACATCCAGCTGTGTGGCTGTTGAGGACTGGATCACCACATTTTGGGGAGGGGATGTTGGGACTAGAATGGAGCAAAGTGTAAAACATATTCATTTGATATGTTCTATGACTTGGTTCAAGAAATACAGATTAAAAGTTAATTAGCACACACGGCGAGAGATGAAACATACCGGCCTCTCCAACAAACACTTCTTGCGGTGAACTGCTGGGACCCTCCCCCACAGCGTTATACACACTGAGACGGATCTCGTAGCGCTTGTGTTTACTCAGATCTGAAAGAAAAACGAACCCATTGCAGCTTTTTAATGTAAGAGTTAACATAAAATAATAAAAAAAGAAGTTACTCTAGAGAGAGACAGTCTTAGTGAAGCCCGTGGCAAGACAACATCTCAAATTCCCCCAAAAAGGGGGGGTTTGTACGGCAACGTGTTATAAAGATGGGGTTGTTGTGGGGACAAATGGAAAACATGTCATCAAATTAAAAGAAAGAAAACACACTGATATAATGATAGGGCATCTTGGAGAGGATCAGCAGCCGCCCCTTAGCGGATACAGCTGAGTGGGAGTACGGGAAAAAAAGGCAGTTGCTGTAAATTATTATACAAATGACACATTTTTATGTACGAGATGACACACAAGCAGATGGAAGAAATACACAAAGGGAGAAACAAGACTTACTATCCAGTTCATATTGGGTGAGCGAGGATTCACTTAAGTTCCTGATGCTGTAAGGAGCTAGAGTTTGGATAGAGGATGGGAGTTTTTGAGAAAAACGAGGTTGGATCACAGGATTGGGTAGCAATATTATATGACTTATAGGGCCTACGTCTAAACACACCACAGGCCTGAATGATAACATCAAATCAATACTTGGATGTAATATTAAGTGCATTTGAGACTCCAGGTAGCACAACTTTTAGTATATAAGCAGCAGTAATCGATGGATAAGCAGGGAAGAAGTGAACTCACCAGCGAGATCAGCCCATTTGGCAGAAGGACTGTTAACAGTGCGGACAGTGAAGCTGCGTATCCGGTCATAGTGTAACTCCCGGAACCTGACTCTGAAGCCCAACAGGACTCCGTTTATATGATCCTCAGTAGGAGGCTGCAAAGAGAAGAGGTCTGCTTAGTAACCAAAACGTTCAAACATTGATCCATTCTCAAAACACAGTGCCAAGTAATTCAACTGCATACCTGCCAACGAACAAGTACGGACGTGGTGGTGTGAGGTGTAACAGACAGGATCGTTGGGGGTTTATCTGGGGCTACAAAAAAAATAAGGGTGGGAAAAAAAGAGAATTTGTGTTGGCAAATCAACACAGCTGAGCAGAGTGATATATAATTCAAACAGTCTGCTGGAGAACAGCTTGAGAGTAAACACACGCAGTGTTGACGTAAAGCATTTTCTGTGAAAATCCAAAGTCAAAACACTGATGTAAAGTCATGTTCATACAAATATAAAAGTGTTTTTGCACAACCGAACAGAAAGTCGAAAACTAATGAATGTGCTGCATGATCGGGCCAGTCTTCAGATCTTACCATCCTGTAGTGTAGTGATGGCCTCACTCTCCTGGCTGTATTCACTGTCTCCAATGTCATTGGTGGCTTTCACACGGAACTGGTATGAAGTGAAAGGCTTTAACCTTAAGAGAAAGAAAAAGAGTGGTATGTGTGCATCATGTACAGCGTGTTCTGCCTTACTCATTCTTTTTTCTGACTGAGAAATAAAAATGGCTGATGCTGAGGGGGAATATAAGTGGACTAACCTGTCCACTATGTATGAGTTTGTCTCGTGGCTGACTGATGCAGAGTGGACAGTCCAGTTGCTGTCGGGCAGCTCTCTGTACTGAACTGTGTAGTAGCGAACCGGGGAAAGTCCGTCGCTGCCAGGTTCCCATGACAACAGTACTCTGCGAGCCTGCACTTCCTCTTGAGGCACTACGGGACGGCTTGTGGGTTGGGGTCGTGCTGAAGGGCACACACACACGCACATTCATGATCACTTTAAAACTTAAAGGGATAGTGAGTTACTTATTCATAGTCAATTTCTAAAACTGGCTGACTGCCATCTACTGTAGTAATGCACAGACTCTAGATAAGTTATTTATACTACCCCAAGTCAAACAATCCTTCATATTTAGAGGCGATTCATTCAAATAGCTTTAGTATTTTTCACATACCTCTCTTCTCTGTTGTGACCACCAGAGCTTCAGCGGCCTCACCCCAACCCTTTCGTGTTTGAGCGGTGAGACGGTATACATAAACTGCTTCTGGTTTCAGTCCGGACGCTGTGTACTGCCGCGCACTGGGGCTCAGCACGTCTACTGTGGCAGCACTGCTACTCGAAGAGTTTCTTCTGTATGTGATCTGATAGGCTGAAGGACGAAATCATATCAATATAAAGTCATGCAGGAAGGATAATTGAGCAAATAAAACAAATTGGCAGCACAGAAATGGAATAGCAGACAAGCAAAATAGCTTCCCTCTAAGCTCATATGTGAAAGTCTGTGTGCTGCAGACTCACCCAGGATAATGCCGTTGGGCTGTGCAGGAGGCTGCCAGATGAGCCTGACTGAGGAGGTTCTGACTTCTGGGAAGAGAATGCCAACTGGAGGGCCAGGGACTATCACACGCAACATTACCCAAATGACAAATCAGGCAAGAGTATTAGATGTGACGATTCTACTGATTAAATAAGTAAGTTAAAGGAAAATCATCAAGTCCTATTACATTTGTGATTTAGGCTACATTTAAATACAATATTCATTATGTGATTAGCAAATCATGAAATTATAAGCAGAGTGATACATTAGTCTTTTTGTTTTTGTTACCAACAAGATCAAATAGGGTGGTTGTGTTTACCATCATCCAGGGTCCGTTCTAAGATGTATGGCGAGCTGCTCCTTCCGTCTCCTATCCGTGTGAAGGCTAGCACCTGGATCTCAAACAGGACGTATTTTCCCAGGGTGCTCAGCTGGACACTGTGAGTGGTGTTGCCCTCCACCTCCCAGAAATTGGGAGCTGTGTCTGAGTCCTTCTCCTTATATACCACCTGAAATACACAGGGAGTTTCAGACAGTTAGAGGATTTATTCAGGTGATGAGGAACAGGAAGATATTTTTTTACTCTAGTTCCAACTTAACTTTGCTAAATATTGTTGCTCTGATTACATATTGGTCTGAAATATAATTCAGATGAATGCTGTTGATCGCTGACCTTGTACCCCAGAATGAGTCCATTACGGTCTGTCTCTGGGACTTCCCCCCACCGCACCAGGATGCTGCTGGAGGTGATGGCGAAAGCTGAAACGTTGGTGGGGCCACTGGAGGGTACTACAGTCAAAGGTAAAGGACAAAGCTTAGCACAGATCAAGCACATGTGCTCGTATGTGTGTGTCATGTGTAAGCATATATTTCCTTCCTCACCAGACTCCCGCGTCCTGCCGTGGACTGGCTGGCTCCAGGGCCCAGAGCCGATACCATTGATGGACTGAACTCTGACCTCGTACTCCATCCACTCCTCCAGGTCCTCGATAGTGAACTCCCTCTCCAGCCGGTCCATGATGACATGGGAGAGAACTCCCCCTTTAGACCCGGCTTTAGAGTACTGGACCCGGTAGCCAACGAGATCTGGATTCCCATTGTACTCCCACTCCGGAAGAGGCTAGGAGGATTTTTTTTGTGTCTTTATTCCCACAATTCAAGCAAGACCGTTGTAAATGAAATCATAACTGACTGCATAATGAAGCAGTAAGTCGTGAGAGGCCGTACTTCACACTTATTTTACAACAGCTAATAGCCGTTGTCAGGAATGATGAGAAGTAATATAGAAAGAGAAGCTAAACCTTCTTGGCACTTACTGCACTTAGTGGTTTAAAAAATATAGTAATAATCCATTGTCTTCAAAAAAAGCACATCCTGTTGAATCAATAATAATGTAATTCTAATATACAGCTGGCAATAAAGGTCTTGACAGGTTTGAGTATATCATTAATATTGAATTTATATGTGATTTCAGGGTGTTCATAATCCTTTTAAAAGTCACTCAGCCAGAAGGAGTCTAAAACTAGACCTTCTTGATTTTTATGCAGTATGTGTTGACACATGCACATGATTTAGCAGAAACCAACCTAAATATGCACTGGGGCTATTTATATAAAAGTGATGGTGTTCTTGGAAATAACATGGTCTTTTTTTAAAACTTCCAATAACATGTGGCATACACACTTTAACTAAGATGTTAACACACACACACTCTATAATATGCTCGCAATCATTGAGTTCTGTCATTCTTTTGAAGTGTCATATCACACAGCTGACACCCATCTGCTGTTAAATCCAGGTGACATGCTCTCTTTCTAATTCTTCATGAGCTGCTGGAGCATTTTGCCTCTGTCTCTCACTGCCTGGCGCTGCTCAGGCTCTGGCACAGTGATGATAATGGACAGATGTAGCGAAGAATACATTGGCCAAATGCTGACGCAGGAAGCAGCAATAGTCAAGGACACAGTGCGTGCAGCTTTCCAAAAACACTATTAGTGCCTTTACAGTAAGTGTATTCATCAGATCACAACCCAGAGAGTACAAGAATAGATTGATAGAGGAAGGAAAGCGTTTCTTGCACAAAGAAAACCGTACACAATAGTGAAAACGTGCCAAAATTCAATTGAGATTCTCAGACGAGAGATGCTTGTCAGTCAGATGAGGTAAAGCCAACTGTCAAAGGGAAAGTTTTAACCTAATGTCAAACTTTTTAATATATAAGAAAAACATGTTTTGGAATTTAAATGGGAAAAATGAAATTTCCAAAATCTGATTTGACAAAGCTTATCTTATCAATGTTGTATCCAATTAATATCCCAAGGGCATTTTGTCCATTCAGCCCAACATGATTTCACAGCAACGAGAGAACAAAAAATGATAGACATTTTTCAAATAGCTTTTGTGCATGTAAAGGCATACATAATTGAGCGTAGTCTGAACAGAAACAGTCAAGAAATTCATATATAAATCTAATAATAATCTAATAAAACTCCAGTAACTTCATACAAAGTGCATCAGGCCCACTGAACAATGACTTGTTACAACTTACCACCCAGCGAAGCCACAGGCTGGTCTCACTGGCTGTCCGCAGGGTGACATTAGCGGGGGCGATGTCGGGGGCGGCCTGCAGGGTCTCAATCTTCCTGGAGGGCTGACTGGGAGGACTGATGCCCACAATGTTTACCTGACGCATTCGGAACCTGGGGTAAGAGAAACCAGCTGACGGTGAATAAATCATCTAAAGATTGGTGTTTTATCAAGATTTGCTGGTGATATTGAAAAAAGGATTAGATTTATTTTTTAAAACTGGACTAGACGGAACTTTAAAAATGTCCAAAAGGAAACTTGTGTGTGTGCTCACCTGTAGAACGTATAGGGGTTCAAGTCCAGAACTTCCAGTGATCTAGCATCGGGTTCATTAGTCAGCTGATGAACCATCAGCCATTCTTCATTCTCTCCTATTATGCCAATCTGTAATGCACAGAGAGAAGAGGGTGATATCAGCAGCAGAACTCATTAAAATAATGCAATGGCATCGTATAACATGCGTGGCAACATGAAGACATCAAACTGAAATAACAGACCGCTGTCAATGTGTTAAAATAGATGCAGTACGAATCTCACCTGGGCTTCAACATGCCAACGGGAGATGGAAGTCTTGCCATCATAACCAGGTTTGAACTGTATGGTGACGGAGCGAGGGCCGATGTTTGAGATGGCTAGATTAGTTGGAGGACCGGGCAACTCTGTGGAAGAATAAAGAGGAAACACAGATTAAACTACGTTTCACAGTTTTTAGCCATCGTTGAGTAAAAATCAGTCTCGTCACAGTTAAGTGGTTGAAGCCCTTTAATTGGATACTTGAAGTATAGATGCAATGTCAGCTGAAAGTCAAATAGTTAGTTTAGTCATTTGTCACCTGGTGGTACACCGGAGGAAATGGTGGAGGCAGAGAGCTGGCCCTGGCCCTTGGCGGTCATGGCTGCTACCTGGATGGTGTAAGTGGTGAGGGCAGTGAGCCCTGTCACCTTGTACTCCTGAGTTAGGTTGGGTAAATAATGGGTCACTCGAGTATTGGTCCTGTTGAACTCCTCCCAGGAGATACGGTAGCCTGGAAAAAGAGGCCAATCCCAAAGACTGTTACACAGTGTTCACAGCTCTGTGACATAAAGAGGAAGAAGAAGAAGAAGAGACACGTTTACGTTACATAGTTATCTTTAATGGATACCTGTGAGAACTCCATTTTTCTCCTGAGGCTCCTTCCAGCTGACTTTTAGTGAGGTGTCCAAGATATCAGTGAAACTAAGGTGTCCCACAGCGCCAGGGGCTGTACAAAAAAAAGAAATAAAAACAGGCGGTAAATGAACCGAACAACAGCCTGACTTGCAATTATCTGCAAATACTATATAATGTCCTGAATGGGAAAACTTACTGTCCTCATGGGTGCGTGTGCGCTGAGGTGGGCTGCGCGGGCCGTCTCCAGGGGTAGTGAAGCACAATACCGAGGTGTAGTATTCTGTGTACTTTTTCAGACCAGAGATGTGACCAACATGAACACTGTCCTGGAAGTTGGGACGGGCCGTCATCACACTGACCTCCTTTGAACGAGTGAGTTCCCACGCCAAAAGCTGGAAATGATACGGGACAGGGTGTTAATGTGGCACACGACTGGTGGCATCAAAATGTATGAACCAACTTATAAAGTAAAAAGTCGAATAAATAATGTTGACATATTTGAAGCCTATGATTCATGAAAATATAGAGCTTTCAAACGACGTTATGAGATTTTGCCCACAATGCTCCTCTACCTCTGACCACTAGAGTGCACCAGTTGACAGAAAGGGGCTGCTCACCTTGTATCCCTGGTTGATTCCATTGATAAACTGTGGGCTTGGGGCACTCCAGGTAAAACGCACCGTGGTGGAGTTGACAGCCTCGACTTGTACATTTCCTGGTGGTACGGTGGGCACTGATCCAGAGTAAGAAAGAAAACAGAGAGACATAGAGGGGAGGAATAGATGGGGAAGAAGAGAGAATAGTGATGAGATAGTGAAGGAAAACAATAGGGAAGGAGACCACTTTTTCCAAGAGGAACTTTCAGACTAGCCTGGTTTAAAATGTGAGAATCAGACTAAAGATTTTTTTTATTTTGGCCCTTTGGGGGAAGGTAGAACATGCCAATCAAACAGGGTGTGAGAGCACTTGCTTCAGGCCGCTTCCAGGTGAACCCTGCAGCAGTCTGTTTGAAGTGAGCAAGTGATTCTGATGTAAACCTCAGCGAGTCAATTATTAATGAAGCTGATTGGCCAGTATTGCTCCTCATATCTCCATGCAATAATTTGATTCCCTTCATGTGTATTTAAATGCACATCGTGATCCGCTCTCGAGCCTTTAATGGAGCGAGTGATGGAAACAGCCAATTAATGAGAGCCGAGCAAAACAACATAAGTGCCTTGTTCACTGTCGTTCTTCACTGACGTTGACTTGGATGATGAAATTATTATTTATATATTTCAAAAGGATCGTTTTTTCTGGCTAATACAGTACATTTTGAATGCTGATTCACCAGACTCTAATTGGGAGCAGCTCATTTATTCTAATTTTACTCAGATTGATCAGTCATCACTCAGTCAGAGTATGCAGAAGTTTCCAAAGTTTTAACAATAATGTGTGCCAGGTAAAATCCATAATTTCTAAAGCAATTGAAGTATGCTCTAATCCAAGGCCGAATTTACCATATACATTAGGGGGACACACATCCCCCCCAATATTCAGATACGCTCAAAATGTCCCCCCCCCACCAATATATAGCATAACTGATATAAAAAAATTAAAATTAAATGTTTGGTCCCCTCCAATGTTGACTCCATGGTTACAGCCTTGCTCTAATCATCCAGCGAAAACGAAACTAGCATTCATTGAAGCCATATTTGAACACCCACAAACAAACAAACAAATCTTCCCAGCACATAACATAAATTAACTAGAGTAAACAATTAATACTCTACAACGGCAGCATGTATAGGGATGAACAAATTAAACAGTAAGAAAAGACCAGAGAAAGCAACTCAAAAGCAACGATTTTGCAACACAATTATACTAACAACCTAGACAGAATATGTTTGTGTGTGTTTTAATGAGGGTTGTGGGTTGAGGCCTGCTGCGTTCAAGTAAGTACGAGAAATAATTGATGTTTCTGCTTTTCTGTCTTTCTGTTGCTCATTGTTTTGCCTCTGTAAGGTATGTTAGACTTGCTCATGACAAAAAGCTATTGACATAAATTAACCTGGAAAAGACACAGCATCACAAACAGCTGTTAAACTAATGAAATAAAAATATCTGCCGATTCACTCTCTGTAATAAATGCATCTGAGCAGGGAGTGGAACAGATTTCCCAATTTTCTTATGAGTGCTCTTGAGAATATCTAGTGAGTCTGGGGTAGAGGATCTCTCTCTATGGAGTGGATTTAACATGACAGGAATTCAGAGATATGTGATTGCGTTAAGCCTTTCAAAGCTTTATATACAAGTTAAAGGAATTTAAAATCAAACTGAGAGCCAGCTCAGCTCAACTAAACCAAAAGTGATATCCTCTTCCTTGTGTTTGTTTAAGTCTAGCAGCAGAAATTTGAACTTGAAGTGTAATCTATGAATTGACTTTTTCAGGAAAGACAGTAAAGAGAGCATTATTCAATCTTCTTGTAATGAATGGATTAACCTTCTAACACGCTGATGCATTAACTATAGCCTACTTTGGCTATATTTCTCAAAAAGCCTCAGTTTTACGTGCCAAAGATAATCTTAGATTTGGCTTGATACACGTTACAGTGACAAATGTGACTTTCATCCTCTAAAGATCTTGAATGGGCAGGGGGAGGCGAGGAACATAAGGTGCTAAAATCACTGGGCGCGACGGAAATCTCTAGCAGTATGACACCGGGGAAAGTTCACAATGTGTGTTCTAATTATACTACTCAGCATGAAGAATGAGAAAAGAACTCAACCGAGGCAGCTTACTTTGGCACATCGAAAGGTATGTCACAATCCTGACGCACATCATCACCTGGTAATGTCTGTGCAGAATGAATTAAATGTGTGCTCTTGGAGAGGCCGGCTGACGTCTCCAGGTGGTCAATATGAATGAGTTCTTTTCACACCACTACAAAAAAGGTGATGCAATAAAAAATATCTACAAGATGAAAGGGATCTGAAAATAAAGACTAAAGTAAAAGCTTGGCTTAAATAAAAAAAGGCTCTTTTGAAGCAGAAATGAACATGAATACAGACAAACCAATAAGCAGCGCTGAGGTAAAAAAACATTTCTTTAAAAGCCTTGCTGCTTAAGTCTGTACTGCTGATTGAGACTGATTGAGGATTAGTTAAAACTGCTGTAATCTCCTTGACAATGTGTGAGAATCACCTTTTCAAGGTAACCAAAGGTTGTTTTTAAAGTGTGCTGTGGAGAAAATATGGCCATACTGGTCTTAATTTGATCGTTAAATTCACATGATTGGATTAACCATCAGTCGGAAGTTGTATGCCGCAGGCTTAACATTAGCCAAGGGACTAATATGATGAGGCTGCCAAATGACATTTGTAGGACTAAATAAAGCCTCTGGTACTTATAGCAAATAAGCTGCAGGATTTTTATTTTTAAATGTGTAACCTAATGCTTTCTGCCAGGCCTCCTTTTATGCAGTGAGGTATTATGTGGTACCCTCACCCCCTTGCAGTGTCCATTCAGTGACTCTGTGGCTGTAGGTGCCTCGGCCTGCTCCGTTATAGGCCGCCACCTCAATCTCATAGTTGGTCCAGATGATGAGTTCCTCCAGGAGCAGACTGGTCTGGTCTGAGTTGGTGATGTTTTTCATTTGACAATCCACTGGAAGCCCCGACAAACAATACCTGGTAGCACAAGGAGTAATTGTTAGACAAAGCGGGGAAGGAAAAACAGAAGTATAAATCTATTAGAAAGCAGTTTCTTGGGAAAAGAGCGGGAGGGAGAGTAATTGAGGAGAAGCCAGGCGGAAAAGTTTTAAAATCATTACAAAATGAGAGGTGACAACGAATGAATGGAAGGGAAGGTATTTAATTGGCACCAATTACTCTACTGCAGCGGTGAGCATGAATAAAGCGAAATGGAGAGGAAGAAAAGGAGCTGACATAACAGTTATTATCACATCTGAATAGAACTGGCACTGATGGGCACCTATCTCTGGGAAGAAATAATGCAGGCTGTCATGGTCTTCTTACCTGATGATGTAGCCCTGGAGTGGCCCATTCTGATGGCTCTCCGGGGGGGGCTGCCATTGGATCATGATGGACTGATTGGTGCGACCACTTGCGATGACTGTCTGAGGGGGGGCGCTGGGAGGCTCTTCGGGAAGAGTTAGTCTGCAGCAGCAAAAAGTGAAATATTAAAAGGGAGGTGAAAGAAGAGACAGAGTGAAACCAAGCATTAATTATCATGAGTTTCTGCATATTTCTATCCCATTTCATCATAGGCATCAAATCATAGCAAAGCCCGCTTACTGTATTTTTTTAGGAAAACCTTAAAGAAAGTTGGGATGAGTATGTCTATGTCTTTGTCCAACACATTCTCTATAATACTGTCCGCAGAGGGACATCTTGCTACGGCATGACAAGGATCAAAGAGGCCTTGGTGAAAATGGAGCAGCACAATAGAGAGACAGTGCGAGTGAAAGAAAGATATAAAAGAACAAGAAAGAGAGACTCAGGCAGACTTTTCTCCTAAGCCAATTTAAGATGACATCTTGATTTCTCCCCAGTACACCGGAGAGCTGCTCTGGAGGAGAGGAAGCAGAGTGTTTAGGATCAAAGAGGAGTGCCCAAAAGATGCCTTAGAAAAACCCTCCACCCTCACTGACGTTCAGTCTACCTCCTGCGGTGCACATTTGTCTGGGTACATGCACACAGGACCTCAGCTGTGTGAATGAGGAGTGTGAAGGGTAGTGATGGTTATGAGGGAGAATGCAGTGATTGCTATGAGGGAGAGGGTAGTGATGGTTATGAGGGAGCAATGCAGATATAAAATCAGCAAATTGGTTGTGTTCATGCGTACAAGGTCAGACAGCGGTTTGTTTAGGTGAACCATTATGAGGTATGAATGTGCGTGGGGTGTGCCGGTATGATGATGAACGTTACACTCGAGATTGGAGTCTGTGGGAAGCTCTGCCTCTTTCAAGCCTCTCTGCATTTTACTATGCAGTACAGCACCGACAGTTAATAGGAGGCAGAGCGATGAAGCTGGGTCAGCGCTCCCATCAAGTCTTCACAAAGCGCAATTTCAGCCCATTCATAGTTTTATCTTGAAAAGACACGTCCCCAAGCTGGCTCATCTCTCACTCACTCTTACAGGAGAGAAGACAGAAAATAGTGGACTCAAAAGAAATAACCGTTTTCTATTGAAACGCCATGACGAAGGACGAGAACAAGTTGTTCCAGAACTGTGAAAGTCGTCGAAGTGCAATTTTGTTCTCGCCAGTGTTCACATTACACAGCAACATATTTAATATTCAGTAGATGCAGCTAACCCACCGGTCAGTCTCCTTGCTGAACTGGCCTCTGCCCACGTCGTTGACGGCACACAGGCGGAACTGGTACGAGCGCGCCGGGATGAGACCCCCAACAGTGACCCCGGTAGACTCTGGTTCAATATTAGCCAGCAGCACCATCCAAGGGGCATCTGCGGTGGAGAAAACACGCAAATAAACAAAGCTGTAAGCAACAGCAAACGAGTGGTAAATGACCTTGCTTGGGAACATTCTTGAGAAAAATCTATTCGGCAAATATAAATCATTATTATTCTTAGCTATTACACACCATTGTTTCATTTCCAGTAATAATATTGCAGCTACTGATAAAAACGGAGTCATTTATTTTGTATACACTTCCACTAAATATCAGATTGAAATTAAATGATCCGCAAACCAGATCCCCATCTGCATCCTTGGATTTATTTTCCTCTTAATGAGTTGTCACTTTATGAGTAAGCCTGAGCTTCAATGAGAAATAGCTGAACTATGTACTCTCTATGGGTGAGAGCATTCCGACTCCTTTGATTTTATCAAGAGAGAGGAAGACAAGGGCATTAGGCATCAACATGATTTGGTTCCCCTGATCATTGAGAAGGAAGAGAACAGGTGCGGCAATTGAGTTATTCTGATTGCTCAGGGTAAGAGGATGCGACTGCCAATCTTAGGGACACAATGAAAGCGTAATATATATCAAGAGGGGAAGCAAATAAGTGCTTCAAGGCAGAACAAAGACACAATACTGACTTTAATAAGACAAACAAGACATTTTTGCCTTATTGAAGAGAATCTGAGCCACTCACTGTTCTCTGATACCTCCAGGATGTAGCGGATCAAGGGGCTGTTGCCATCGAAGGCCTGGGCCCATGTGAGGTTTATGGCCCTTTTCTCTGTCGTACTCAGAACTGCTATTGGATTTTCTGGAGCATGGGGCAGTTGCCTGTGTGTGTGTGTGTTTTTGTGCGCGTGTGTGTGTGTGTGTGAGAAAGAGAGAGAGAGAGAGAGAGAGAGGGACGAAGTGATAAAGAGAAATTGAATCAGACAAGAGAGGCAGCAAATAACAGCATTAAACAGCCAAACTGAGAGCATTGCATTGTAAATATTAGAGGGTTTGATGGATTAGAGAGGAGAGCAGCGATAAACCACAACAGTGGGGGAAACATCCATCCATCATGTCCCGGAAGGGCGTAAATAAGCCGGAAAAAATACAGACAGCAAGATAAGACAGGGCAGACATAAGGCAAATATGCAGACCTGACTCTGAGGTGGGCATTGTGGGAGTCATTGCCCCCCACTGAGGTCACCCTGCAGGTGTATGTTCCGATGTCACCCGACCACGTTTGGGAGATGTGCAGGGTCCCGTCGGGATCCTGCCTCAGGCGTGGGGACGTGTTCACGTCAATCAACGAGCCGCTCTTCTCCCACACGTACCTGGAGGTACATTCGTATACAAATATAGGAGTAGTACAGACACACACTCGCACTCTGCGTGTGGTGACAGCAAATCTGTTTGCTTTGCGGAAGTTCATACAGCAAAACACAGAAGGCGCTGACACCGATGAAAAGCCTTGTGAGGCTGATGGGAAAGGGATTTCAATCTTAAAGCCATCTTTCTCTGTCACACATACAGTACAAAAACTCTCCTCCATGCATTTTTTCTCTTGTCATAATCCCAACTGCACATATGCCTCCCAGGCCCATCTTTACACTTTACACATGCACAACCCAGGAGCGCCTGTGATTAATTGCGACTGTTCGGGCTTTCCAGCTAATCTCCTCTGCGTTGCGTTTAATTAAAGGGCGCTGTCTGAAGTTATTACTCTGTTTACATATTCATCTGTTTACCCCGAGATCTGATCAATGCCTCGGGCCCACAGGTGACAAGCACTCTAATCACTGGGCTCTACAGACATCATCTCACTCCCTCTGAGACAGATGCATGTGCACACACTCTATCATGATCAAGAATGTCGGAAGAGTTAGGAGAAGCGATGGTCTAATTCCTCAAAATCTTCCCATAGGAGGTCGTATAAGGCTGGATAAACAGTACAAGATCTCTTGCTGATTTTATAAACTAATTAAGTGCAACGTTAAACCCAAGCTTGCTTTCGAAGCTTGGGTTGCATTAAGTATTAGCTGCTAAAAAATGGTTAGGGTTAAATGTGAGGACATTTGTACATGATTTAAAAAAAAAAAAGACAACACATTTGACAATATTCCCACAAATATTTCAATGTGTGTTATCGTTACCTCACAGTGACACTGGGGTCATGGGTCACACCGCAGGTCATAACAGCCTTGGTCCCTTTGATGACACTCTGGTCTTGTGGTGGTTTATTGATGCGGGTACGTGCTGCAAACACACACCGAGGTTGTTATTCAGAGACTATGTTTGAACAGCAGATTGAACAGAGCTTACTGGACTTGGACTCATCTTTCAGTCAATGTCTTTCTGTAACAGAGTGAATCAAACTATACAACCATTGGGCGAAGTATTTTGCAAGGCTTTGCAAGGACTGATAAAACTAATTTAAGCTCAGAAAACGAGTAAAAGCATGAGTCATTTGACTAAACACTCATAATAGCTTGACAATTACCTCCAGCAACCAGGTACTTACTGCATCTAAGTAAACAAGCAATGGATTAAAAAATTAATTTGCTTCTTGAGATTCAGTTTGTAGTCAGACTTTGCAGTATTTCACATCTGTGCCGGACATGATATGAAATGAGGACACAGGGTTGGCAGAAGATGCAAGCAACTAGAATGATGTGCAGAGAAAGAGAGTATCTTCTTACCCCAGACCAGTAGGTCAGATGAAGCCTCATCTATCCCCCTGGAGTTACTGGCCATGCAGGTGTAGGTCCCGGCGTCAGACAGGTGAGAGGGACTGATTAGCAGGCTGCCTGACTCCAGCAGGGTGAACCGAGGCAGCTGGACAGAGCCACTCGCCAAGACACGTTCACCTGCAGGGAAGGGAGGAAGTGATTGATGGTATGGGATAGAAGACAGGGGAAAAATGGGGGAACAGGGAGAAAGAGAGATTAGGGTATTGGAGAAATGTCAGGGAAAACAAACAGGAGGGAAAGCTGTGCAGCAAGTGTGAGGCAATAAAGCTTGTTTGGAGAAATTGCATATTTTCAATCCTTTCCATGGCTTTCATCTGCTTTGACAAGGCCAAACGAGGCATAATAAACCCACCACCGCAACACCTCATGCTGTTAGCCCACGCACCTTTCTGCCATGTGATGGCTGGCCGTGGGGCTCCTGACGTTTCACAATGCAGAATGACTGACATGCTGTCAATCACGGCGCTGTCAGAGGGGCCAGCGGTGATGTTGGGCGCAATACCTGGGAGGGGAGGGGTCAGCCACGCACAGAAACACAAGGAGGAACACAATCAGGTGAGACAGGGCTGATAATGAGATACATAAACAGCTTTCTCCCTAATAAAGCAGGCTCCAGCTGAGAGCTTAATAGACTTGACAAAAGAAGCGGCTGTCAGGTCTCATTCTCAGGGACAGCACTGAGAATCTGACAAGGCCCCTTCATCTCTCTGCTTCTGCCGCACGTTCTATGATTCAAAAATAGCCAATAATTGCCCGAGCATCCAAGGTGACAAATCTGTCAATGTGAAGAGATATATAGATAGATGGGTGTAGGAGGCAAGACAGAGAGAGAGAGGAGAAAAGAGGATTAGAGATGAGAACAGAGGAGCGGATTTAAGAATAAAAAAAGAGAAGGAACAGAAAGGGGAGGATGAGCAGAATTAGGAAGCAGACGTGCAGATAGCTTTGAAATGTTTTCAAGGGGACCTACTAGTAACAGCGAGGTAGGTGTTTGTCTGGATCTCTCCTGCGCGATTGCGGGCAAAGCACTGAAACATCCCAGTGTCGTCTGGCAGGAGACCGTTGATCTGGAGACTGCCTCCCACCAAGACTCTGTATCTGGGGATCTTTACGGGGCTGATGGGCACTGCATCTTTATACCACACTATGTCTGGCTGCGGCGTGCCTGCAGAGGAAGGAAAGGATTATTTTTCTTCTTTTCTCACTGTGACCCCTTTGAGCTCTTTCTTCTGTTTTTGTTTCATACTTTCTTGCATCTTCACACAGGCACTAGCACACAGATAAACAAACAGCACTGACCTCGTGCCTGGCAGGGGATATCCACCACCTTCTCCATCTCTGCACTGATGTGAGTTGGAGGCTCTTTCACAAACAGAGGATATTCTGTTTCAAAGAAGGAAAAAAAAAGCATAAAACATTGCTGCATTAAAGCCTCTTAAAAACAACTCAACATTTGTCTGGCTTTTTATCTCGACCCTTCTCTGGTGAACAAGCATTATGCAACACTCTGGATGACAACATCAACTGAATGATTGAAGTTTCAAATGGTAAGGAAGTGTTCTCTCAGCATGGGGGTTATCATGGTGATGTAATATTTGGATAATTCCCGCTGCTCTGAGCAAGGTTAACATGTAAGCTTGTTGGTTGTTTACCTAGGACGTGCAGGAAGGCCCCGGCAGTGACTGAGGCGACGCTGCTACTTCGGAGTGACGCCTCACATTCATAGAAGCCGCT
Source organism: Notothenia coriiceps (assembly GCF_000735185.1). Lineage (NCBI taxonomy): Eukaryota > Metazoa > Chordata > Actinopteri > Perciformes > Nototheniidae > Notothenia > Notothenia coriiceps. The sequence continues at coordinate 78,115 of NW_011362922.1, read as the reverse complement.
ATCACTGACTGCAGGCAAGCTGATGACCAATCGACGGCCAAAATCTCGGATCCCTGTACTGACCAACACCCCGTCTTTCCTCCAAGTAATACTCATTTTGACGAGGGGTCTGTAGGAGAATAAAGATGAAAAGGAGAGAAAAAGAGCAAGCGATATTAAAAGCGTAGTTTGGGTTTTTAATACAGATTTATATTCTTTTTCAAGGTTACGGAGCACCGGGGGAGCAATGGGATACATCTGTCATCCTGATTAAGTCTTTGAATTGGAGATAATAGTCAGAATTTAGGAGTGAGATTGTGCGAGATAGGGAGAACAGAGCAAAGCCTTGAATCAAAGGGAAGAATGGAGGACAGCCTGAAAAATGAGAGACGTGCAAAATACTCTTCTATCATGTTCAAACATAAGGTTTCAAGATTCATTTGAATGACAACATATTGGATGTGGAGGTGAGAAATGGCAGAGGGGTTTTGATAATGTGCATCTGTCTGTCTGTCTGTCTGTGTGTATATTTTCCTCAGTACTCTGTGTTAGCACTTACCTTGCATTAGCGACACACTCCATGATAGCCTCGTTTCTCCCCATGGTTACACTGGTGTTCTTGGGGGCGATGATGATAGCGGGGGCGATGGGGTCTGCAGGTCCTCCCTCATCTATCACACAGGCACACAGAAGAAGATAGAAAAACGTGAAAAATCTATAAACCATAAGCAGACCTCAGATTACGCATGTGCATCTGCCTGACACGGCCAACTGAGCATGACTACATACTTACATAGAGAAAAATCTGTCACTACCACCAGCAAGTAGCCGGCATGCCACCGCCTAACTATTAACACCCCTGTCTTTACTTTTAAATCCTCTTTCTAGAGCACACAGCATTTCCTGAGCACAGTGTTAGCCCAGGTGTTAGAAGCCATTATGTAGCATAATTGAGACAAACACAAAAGGCGATTAAATGCAGCACCATCACTCACAGGTTTCACAGAGCCTCCAGCCAACCATCGATTCACTGCCCTCAATCAGTGATCTCTCTCTGAATCTGATCTCATTTTCCCCCACCTCCCCAGAGTACGGGTATGGGGCCTGTGTGCTTGTATGTGTTTGAGTGATTGTACATTTACAGCGGATTTATGGTGTGTGTGTGTGTGTGTGTGTGTGTACAGTACACTCGCATGTTTGTTTTCTTGTGCTCATTCTCCAGGTTAATAGGCCCCCTAATCAAGTTTTTTATTAATCACTATTGCTATTTTGAGCAGCGCCTCATTGTAAACTATACCCTTTCAAGTCCCACTTCTGTGGAATCTCAGCGGTGTAATGACAACGCTTCCTGTACAAACACTGCCTGGATGTAGGCGCAGCCCTCCTGATGCTTATTGCTGTTTGGCTCTGCTCTCCTTTTGATTGCTTCACTCTAGTCTCCATGTGTAGCGTGTGAAATCACGATTCCAGTTGCAGCGCATTTTTCCAAAGCCAGTTAAATAAAGTGAATAGGTTGCTGTGAAAATACAATTTACAATGTGAAATTAGATAGTTTGTTGGGCTCCCATATATTTTAAGTGAAATGCCAAAATCTGTTAAGCTGACGGTTGAATGAATGTCTTGGGTGCAAATGTAGACCTAAGATGCTAATTGTATTTAAAGTAGTTATATAAGCTAACTTTTAACCACCCTACAGCTTCAAAACAAGCAGCTACTGTAGGAAGGAAAATAAGACAAAGTTAAATGAAGCCGTTGTTGCCATTTTAGTGACATATACAACAAAAAAAGGATGAAAGTTTACAAAACTATAGCTAAGACGAACTCACAACATACCTCCATTTTTTTATTTTCAAAATAGGGTTTTGAAATGATAAATATGGACTGCTTGAGTGTGTGTGTGTGTTATTCAAAAGAAAATATTTTGAGGCGGATGATTAACCCATTGATTGATGAGTAAATAGATCAATTGTTGCTACGCTGCAGACGAATGAAAGGATTTAGAATTATAGCATTTCATCACGGCGGTGCAAACATCATCTTGAGGGCATTATTGACGTTATCATTTATTTGCGAAGTGAGGACCAATAAATCCATGTAAAACAGCTTGTTGTCAAGTCATCAGAAGAGTCAGGAATTGAAAAAGATCAAATTAAAAAGGATGCAATGATTGACCAAGTCCAAAGGATTTATGAGGAAAAAAATCACTTGGGTTAGAAGTTATTGGCTAAAATGTAAGATTACTAGCAGTTGGCTGATTTATGTCGTTTTTAATTATTCTTAATTAAAGGACAAGATTATGTGGAAACTTTGATTGGTGTGGGTCTTATGGTCTCTGAGCTCCTGACATATAGTGTTGTAGTGGAGAAGAAATAGACGAGAGAGAGGAGAAGGAGAAGAAGAATCGACTGATGGGGAGAAAAAGGGAAAAATGGTGTCAGCGCTAATGTTCATTTTCTACCAAGAAGAGCAAGAGAAGAAGAATAAGGCACAAGTTGGCAGTCCTTTTGGGGCACCACTGTGAAATAATCTCCTTCAAATAGAGTGCTGACATTAGACTTTAATATCTATTAAACGGTTATCCAATGTGTTAAAAATGTGTGTAAATGTACAAATGAAACCAGTTTGTTAAATTAAGTTAAATACCATAATATTTGGCTGAGAATATGGTCCATATTTGCCAATCACACAATGAAAGCTGGAAATCCATTAGACAAGTCAAATAACTCATTTTATTTTCCGGAAGACGTGATTGGTTTCTTGGCAGAGACTAATTAATGTATTGCAGTTCATAAACTCTCAGTGTTGAGAATACCTCAAGTGTGTAATCTTCTAATTAAAAGGGAAAAGTAAACAACGTGGTGACCCGCATAGCAAGTTCCTGATACTAATGTCCACACATTGTTAACATATGTCTGTGTCCTAAGACAATCTTAAACACCAGTCGACCGTAGAGAATTTCACAGTCTAAAGAAGAAATATGAAAGCAAGAAAGCAAAGCAAAATGTCTGCCCACTTTGAGTGTTAGCCAGTGTCAGTTTGCTTTTAAGACTCATCTCTGTCTCATTGGTATGCTCCCTTTGGAACAACTCGCTCCCTCCGCTGCATATTAGTTTTCTTCACAACTGCAACATGAACAAATGCAACAGTAAAAACCTTATTGACTTTCAGATGCAAAATACGGTTGTGTGAGCCGCAAGGTCAGATTCAGTGATATTCAGTGATATCTGGTCCCCACAGATTGCTGTGTCATGCGTATTGAGCACTGAATTACAAACACTGTATTAACAATATGATGAGCAGATGCTGAAGCGAGCGAGAAGCTGTTATTAAAAATATGCAGCTCCACATGGGAGCAGGTTAAATTCTCATTTGATAGTCAAAACCACATTAAATAACTCATTCAAATCACATGGGATCCTCTGATATCTTTTATCAAATATTTGCGTGTGGTTTGAAATATTACCACAAATATCTTCATAGCCTGCTCGGAAATACATTTTGGTGGCTTCTTAAATTGTCTAGTTGTAGTCAGCCAGTCATTTTGTCTAGTTGAAAGTAAGAAACAGTGGGTGGTAGAATATGAATAACTTTGTTCAGATGAACGAAGGTGAGAGTAGGTGGGAGGATGGGGAAACATCAGGTTCAGCTAAACACTAATGATGTAACTATACACATGCAGGAGCATTGCCAAACTTATTTTGAAGTTGTGTGAGCATGTTTAAGTGACATCGACCTTCTCATCTGAGAGAAGTGTGTGTGTGTGTGTGTGTGTCTTTAATCATTCCCTGTGTGCTCAGTGTCATCTTCATAAATCTGCTTTTTGTGGGGTACGATTAAACTGAAGGTCCACTTTATAGGTCTGTACATCGAGACAGTCAGAGAGGTGCTGCAGGAGCTCCACCTCACACACATCGTGACTGTATTTCACTTCTCAAGACAGAGGTCGGAGGAGGACGACTGTCGAATGAGAGGACGACCATTGTAGGAAATGGGTATGATTATATCTGTTTTTCACAAGGGAGGGAAGTTTTGATTGTCTTTGACTGAGCACCTGTTGTGTAGCTGCTCTGCTTTGGGAAGTAGTGGAGTACAAATACTTTGTTACTGTTTTTTCTGGTTTTCAGTAGTTTACTCCACTACTTGTTTTTCTGACGACTTTTTACTTCTTTCATTTTTAACAAAAATACCTGAGACTTTCTACTTCTAACATTTTCAAAACAGGTTCCTTACTTTAGTTTTAATCTGTGTTTGGTGGCGTGATCATTATTATTTAGAGTCATTGCGTGCCTTTTGATTNATCAAAGTAAAATAAAAACGAAAAAGTACACAGGGGTTGTTTGAAATAGCAAATGTCTACACATGTACATGCATATCAACATACACATATACATTCAATACACATACATTATTGAATGTATATGTGTATGTTGATATGCATGTACATGTGTAGACATTTGCTATTTCAAACAACCCCTGTGTACTTTTTCGTTTTTATTTTACTTTGATTAATTTTGTTTGCTATTTCATTTGTCACTTTCGTGTCTCTAAAAATATATGATTTGAACAACTGTACTTGTACTATAATGTGACCCCAAATAAATAAAGAATAAAAAAAAAGAAAACTCAGATATCCACTAAGGAGGACTGTCAAGAATCAATGACGTAAAGATTCCAAATTCTTCTTGATCTATGACAGTTTATGCACCATTCACATCATTTTAACACTGAAAATGTACAAATATTGTCATTGATATATTCTCTAAAGTGGCATATTCAGCAGTTTGAGAGCTGAGTATGCAGTGTATGCAGTGTTTTGTCTCTGCACCGTGAATTGATCCAACTGTCATCACCTCCCTTTCTACATCAAAAGCACCGAGTGTTCCCAGCTTCATCCACTTCAGTGAGTTGACCACCACTTCGGTCAACGTGTCCTGGGGAGAGCCCAAGCAGGCCAACGGCATCATCGAAGGCTACCGACTGGTTTATGAGCCCTGCACTCCAGTGGATGGTGAGAAACTCTGCCTGTAGCCTAATAACTCTGCTCCGTCTCGACATCCCTCAGCTGGCTTTCTCAGACTGTGATTTACCGTCTCTTGCCTAGTTACCATATTCGTTTTAACTCACGCTGCTTAAGCTCATGCTCTAATCTGTTGCAGGTGAGTGCAGGCCCTGCAGTAACATATAGTATATATATGGCATGGGTGATAAAATAAGTTTGAATGATCTGGTGAGACTATGCACAGCTTCCTCTCTCGCTGAAAGGAACATGGCTAATAGCTGGCTAAGTGTGGTTGCCTGGACCAGATTGTCAAGTAATTGGGAGCAGAGGTGGAATGCTGAACTGAGGCCGCTACGGTCCCTCGGCTATCCGCTAATGGACCCAGAGCAAACCGAACATTGCAGTTAAAACAGGGAATATCAATTGGTCTATTATAAAAAAGGTCCCGGTGTCTCTTCCTATCAGGATATCTAGAAAGCTGCCGGATAATATGCAAATATATGCATGTCTCTGATAGTCTGCGAGTCCGGTGTACAGTTGTGAATGTGTCTGTATGTCTTGTTTGTATGCAAAATGCTATGCTATTTGTCGCTTGTAGAACGCAGTATCTAGAGTCTTAGTGTTTCCTGTACAGACTCCTCTCCTCGCACTCCAGGTGTCAGTAAGATTGTGACAGTAGATGTGAAGGGCAGCGCTCCCTTGTGGATGAAGATCAAAGACCTTGCCGATGGCGTCACGTATAACTATCGCATCCGGGCCAAAACACTCACTTATGGTCCGGAGGTGGAGGCCAACATCACGACTGGACCTGGAGAAGGTGGGACTCTCTAAATATGAGATATTTCTGCCCATAATATGTTTTGAGCACTTGCTTCTCTCTCATGTATCCCATTTTTTTCTAACAATCCACCACTTTTGTCTTCCCAAGGAGCGCCAGGCCCTCCAGGAGAACCCTTTATTTCTCGGTATGGCACCGCCCTCACCTTGCATTGGACCAGTGGGGATCAGGGCCGTGCACCAATCACACGTTATGTCATTGAGGCCAGACCCTCCGGTGAGCCACATACATTAAAAACGGTCTGCTGTTCCAACAGCTCATCTATAGTTCCTTTTTCATATCATTTCTTATCTTGCTTTTAGATGAAGGATTGTGGGATATCCTTATCAAAGACATCCCTAAGGAAGTGACATCCTACACTCTTAACCTGGATATGCTGCGAGAAGGGGTCACCTATGACTTTCGAGTAATTGCAGTCAACGACTATGGCTACGGATCACCCAGTGCCCCCTCCCCCTCTATATCAGGTATTTAAATCAGAACAATAATCCCAAAATGTGTTAACATAACAATACTTGTTGATTGTATACTTATTAATCATTCTTATTATGTATTCAGCCCAGAAAGTGTCTCCGTTCTATGAGGAGTGGTGGTTCTTGGTGGTTATCGCCCTGGTGGGCCTCATCTTCATCCTCCTCCTTGTTTTCATCCTCGTCATCCGAGGCCAGAGTAAAAAATACACGAAAAAAACTGATTCAGGTAGGAAACTCAAGAAAATGTGCTGTTCACGTCTTTGTTTTTCTGTCTGCTTCTTTAATCTAAGCTATTGACTGGAATTTGTCTAACCCTTAGACAGCTCAGCTGAGAATTACATTTTAACGATTGCACATCCATAGTCCATTATAGAAAATGGGACTGAAGGCTCTGACAATTAGATGAATTACCAAGGTTTTCTTAACATTGTTTGGCTGACAGGGGAAAGATGGGAGTAAAGGTTACCGGTAAAACAGCTGACATAGGCAGGTGAATAAACATTATTGTTCATGTTTAACTGCACAAGGATCAATACTGAGATAAATGGCTTGGCAGCGGCCTAATGCTCAGGTCATTAGTCAGACTGAGAGTAATTACATAACTACAGCACTAGGCTCTCCCAACACTGCATCAAGGAGCCAATTTTCATGATTTTGAATTACCCCAGGCGACATTGCTGCTCCTATAAACTCTTTATCAGAGTTCAAACACAAAAACACATTGGGAAAGTTAATCAATTATACAGGTAGTAGACTTATTGTTAACACTTCACATTATGGTTGGTGGCAAATGAATCACAGTGAGGGCATCCGGGGATAATCGGTCACATGCTGCATGAAGCTGCTAGTAATGATGAGGGGTGAGATGGGAAGGCGAGACATTTGGGGGGGAGAGAGAAGGGTCCGGTCAAGCCTTCCTAAAGCCTCGTACCAGAGACGTTTAAGCTCGGTCAGCATTTAGCATGGTGCCAGGGTTACCAAGGTCGGTAAACAGGGCTTGGCGAGACCAGTTCAGACAAGCACCACGTTTGTGCGGGGACACAAAGAGGGCTTCTTAACCCCTAAACCCCTCCCCAATTTTCTCAGCCATGAAGCTCATCTGTTTGTTTTAATAGAGGCCATGACCTGACACTGGGTTAACTGACTGTCAAAAGGCACTATTCAATTGTTTTGTGCATGTTAATGTGGAGGATGTATTGAATACAATGTTAAAACGATGTGCAGTAGTTCAAGCATTACCAATAGTTTATTTGGCTTAATTTTGTACTTAAATAATCTTGAAGAATGATTGTATTTTTGACTGAAGATCACAAATCACTCATTTAACTCCACAACCCACACAGTGTCGTCCTCATACCCCTGTCCAGGCAACCACTCCAACTGCACCGCTCTGCCTCTGACCCACGGAGAGATGGTGCGTCTGGACGAGGGGCGCTTCCCCACCCTGGAGCTCAACAACAGACGCCTCTCTGTGAAGAACTCCTTTTGCCGCAAGAACGGCATCTACACACGGTCAGTTCCACAACTTTAACATGTTGTTAGCTAAGTTTCGCCTGAGTTTTGTCTTCCAATGCAGTCTTACATAAGTGTTATTTATGATACAGGCAGCAATCAATATTGTAGTTATCCCTCACGATAATCTGCCAGTCTAGAAAGAACAAACCGCGCCTCAAGGAGCCCAGCTGCTGATTGAGCCTGCTTCTGCTCCCCTAGTTGACATTCAGTGGTTGTGTGAAGCACACATTTATAAGGGGACAGCACAATAACAGCTAATTAGCATTCATGAGCTTCTGCATTGCTCTTTGTCTGTCCATCACAGCTTTAGACAAAGAGTCCTTATGGGTCAGAGCCGGCCATTTTCTTCTGGCCCCCAGCCCAGAGTTTCTTTCGGATGCAGTGCTGTGAGAGCTGTCTCAACACAAAGTACAACACCGTTTGTATGAGAACATGTCCTTCTACCCGACAGCAGGACTTTGGCAGGCTGTCTCTTTGGTAATGTTTAGGTAAATATTAGATAAGAGGAATTTTCACAAACTCTGCTGCATTGAGGCAAAGTGAATGTGTAGAGACATGGGTAGCACATAATTGGTGACTGGGTGGATGGTCACGTGTTGGGTTGGGGGATGTGGGAGTCCAGAGTCTGCTTCCTTTCAAAGCCAAAAAAGAAAAAGATGTTGGTTTTCTCACATTATGATGGAATGTGCATGAAGGGGTGCACTAAAGGCAGGGGAATCTGTGCTTTTTTTTTACTTGACCCACAAGTCCAAGAAGGGGATCAAAGAGTCTTGAGTTTCTACATCTCTTTTGAAGAGCTCCAATATGCTACCGTACTCTCTGCTAATGATCTGTGGACTGAGGAGGAACAGTGGGAGGGCTCCCTGCGGGATATTTGAAAGGGTGAGGGGAAGACGGATGAATTAGACAGATAAGGCAATGGGAGAAATACAGTGCTCCTAAATAATTCATAGCTCACTTGCAGCATTTTGGAGTGTGATCACTGGCAGGATCCACGGCCCCTCCCTTCCACTCACATGGCCGGATGTCTGAATCTCACTCGTCTGACTCCCAAGTAGATTTTTTTTTTTTTGTTCACAGTCCGCCCCTTCATGTCATCCTCTTTAACCCAGAGGAGATATCTCTGTTGTGTCAACCCTTTCATGGCCGTTGTGATGTTGTGTCTTCCTAAGCTTCCTGTTGTTGGCATTCCCAGTGATTTAGCTCCCGCTTATATCTCAGAACATATTTAATTTTTTTTGAGAGGTCGTCAAGGTTGTCTGCTGTTTTCCTTAACCCTTTCACGCATTGAGGCTACTACAGTGGAACATAACACTTGACATCACAGTGGTGTGAGTGTTTCTTTTCTCGCTCCCACACACAAGGCTTTCCATTTCAGATCATTTAAATACATGCCATTCCTACTTTATATAATTCTTCAGTCTATTTCAGAAAACCAACTGAGCAATCTCTTTCCCTAATGCTGTGTTAGCCTGAGATATATACTGAGCCCACTGATGTGGCTCAGTGATGTGAGGGTAGGGGTCCAGTTTCTGCCCTCTGATCATTCAATTCAATCCCAGCAGACCTTGAACACAGCAGCACTCATTACAGCAGAAGAAGAAAAATAATTGCCTGCACAGATGTTTCTTACTGCTTCACTTTATGGACTTAATGACTGGAGATAAAAGAAACCAGGAATCCTTTACTTGACCTGCCCTCATAAAAAAACTCAGGGCAATGCAGCTTTTCTGCAAGAGGTCTTAATCTCTGACTGTACAGCAATTCAGCTATAATCACCACAAAGAATCCTTTCATGAAGATGCTCAAATGTTCTCCTAAAGGATCCTGTTTGTGCATCTCATGATGGTTGTGGTGAGCTGAAGTCAAGCAGAACTCAGCCCAAATGCCTCTCTGACACTTTGCCACGATCAGAAGGAAATGGAATAGAATAGAACCAATTATAATATCCACCCCGCTTTGTGTAACAGTGGCTTTCAGGAATGCAGAAATAGCCCATTCTGTGTTTGTCTGATCCAAGCTATAATTTTTGCTGAATCTCTGCATGTTGATCCCACTGAATTCCCCATGGGATGTGAAGCTTCTGTAAAACAATGTTGCTGGCTAACATAAATCATCCCAGTTAAATGAATGACATGGTGTTTTAAGTTTACTCAAATGTTTCCTCAAAAAAGAGAGCCATTTGACTTTCCCAGAGGGACATTTTTCTTCAGTTCTCTCTCAGTTGTGCTTTCTGTCTCTCACAGACACTCTCTGTCTCATTCTTTCTATTGGTCCAGGTCTCCACCAAGACCCAGCCCTGGAAGCCTGCACTACTCAGATGAGGATGTCAGCACTAAGTACAATGACCTGATCCCTGCAGAGAGCAGCAGTCTGACCGAGAAGCCCTCTGAGATATCTGACTCTCAGGTAAGCACTGTGACCCTGGCTTACAGCCCATGTCTACTTCTTGTCTGGAATAGGAAATGTATTTAAATTACAAAGTCAAATTCAACTGTTTGAATTTTAAATTGAAGTGACCAAACCCTCCAGGGTCATAACCTTTCCAAACTCAAAAAGTACTTTTCTTATTTAATGTTCTACTTTTGTCCCATTCAAGTTCCATCTTAGTTATAACCTCCAATCTTTTTTGATATAATTACTGCTTTTCTAGATGCTAGATGACTAATTATTAGGCATAATTTTTGCAAATCATCAGCAAGACATTTGCCTCGGGTTGATAACCTCGAAATTAAATATCCTCCGTTAGTCATGGCTGAGATATTTGGATCTGCCTTTTAATACTTATTTCTCCCATGGGAAGGAAGTACAGGCCCAATTCTCATGTCTCATGTGTCTTGAAATCTCGTCACAACTAATTAATTTCCCTAACAGGAAATGCTGTATTAATCTGGGCTTCTGGCTCTCAGCTCATCATGTGATGATCCGAAAAGCTCAGTGTGTTTGTGTTTGTGTTGAAATAGGGAGGTCCAGTGAAAGGACAGGGGGGGTTAGAAGTGATGATACAAAGCCAGAGAAGCCGATAGCAGCAGATTGTGAACATCTGTCGGCCCACACCCCTGTGTCTCCCTAGCCAATTTATCTGGTACCTGCACAGTCAAAACATTGTTCACCCCGGTTTGAACAAACACTGCTCTCCTGGGAGACACAAACTACTGTTATTCTTTTCCTCCACAAAGCCTCCCACTGTTTACCTGCCACTTGTGCAAATAAATGGTGCTTTAACATCTGTTAAGCTGCAGTATCTCACCAGAGCAGTAGATAGGCAGGCACTTGTCAGGCACACACATTTACCAAGTCTGAAAAGTTTGCTGTGAGATTAAGTTGCTCTTTTTTCTGGTTAACCGTTTGTGTTCTCTGCAAGGTCAGTGTGCTGAAACAGTGATATAATTCTCCCACACAAACAGTTTGTAACTAAGAACACTGTAAACATTGTCTCTGTCCAATTCCAGGACACTCTTGTGTACGCTTATCACTTCTGTGCTCCACAGAGGTATGGGTGAGCTCCTCAATGTGTTGTGATCATTAGGGTTACACATGCATTGATAGATTTCCAGTTGTCTCTCAGTAGATATATAGTACTCTGTTTTGGCCCAGTAGTGTGCAGTTTGAGAGTTCGGGTGCTGTATTAGAATTAGCTTTGATTTGAGAGCATAGAAATGTAGCTGTGTTTGTAGTAAACATAGCAAACGGTTTAATAATTTCAGTCTTATACTGTTTTCTCTGATTGGCTCACAGGGCAGTGACAGCGAATATGAGATGGATCAAAGCCGGCAGAAGACCCACTCTTTTGTCAACCACTACATCAGCGACCCCACCTACTACAACTCATGGCGACGACAGCCGAAGGGCGTCTCTCGTCCGCCAGCATACGGCTACTCCCAGCCCGAGCCCCTCGTCGAGCAGGAGTCACGACAGCATCCACCCCCCGTGCCCCCGCTGCCACCACTCCTCCCCCCAAGCGCCCCCTCCCCACAGCCCCAGTGCCAGGGCCAGGGCACTCTGTTCAGGTCTAAGGGTAGCCGGACTCCCACCCCCTCCCTGCTGTCCTCCGACCCCCCCAGCCAGCACAGCACCCTCTACCGGCCCCCCAGCAGCCTGGGCTGTGCCGCTCAGGCACCTACCGCGGGCTTCTCCTCTTTTGTTTGACACACAGCTCTCACTCCAATAACAACAAGACCTTGAGGACGAGTCTTTGATTTTGTTGTTGTTGGTTTGTTTGTATTTTGCTCTTTTTCTCTCTTTTTTCTGTCTATTTGGCAGAGTTGTTGCTCAATATTACGCATTGCAGGCATCTTGAATAGCGTTTTCTCCTCTGTGAAGAGTGTGTGTATGATTGTGTGTAGCGCGTGTGATTGGTAAGTCCATGTGATTATGTATTTTATGAAAGACAATCATTTGAACATTTTTATGCGTTGCTTAAGTACATTCATGTGAAGGGTCAACCATGTAAACAAGGGAGAACAGAACCTGAGGTTCTGAAAAAAGTAAAAACCTTGTTTTAAAAACACTGTATTAATGTTTAATATGAGAGCTTTATAGAAAAAGAACCACCTTAGCATCATATAGAATATGGACCACTTTGTTTGCTTAGACTGGTCAGTGGAAACACGAACTCTGATGGAGTATTATCATGTTTGGACAAAGACTGAGCTGATAGTGAGAAATGGACTCTGACTTTGGAGAGAGGCACTAGCGGTCACTGTGGCCCTCTGACCCTCACTCTGCCTGACCATTGTTGGAACTGCATTATGTGTTTATTATGTGTACATGTCTTATATTGTTTACCAGATATTTATATCATATAGCTTCAAGCTAAACATTTTCCGAACACCACTAGTGACAATGTTATGAATCACATTAAAGCATCATGGCACCTTTATAGTAGTCTGGGGAATGTGTTGATTGTGTGCCAGTACTCTTGTCATTAGATATACAAGCTAAGACAACATTCATAATGTGCATCAGTTTGTTTTTAAGTTATCAAAGAATATGACTGAGGACCAAAAGCACAAATCTTGTTGGTTCAAAAGATTTTATCACCATGAAACATTTAGTTATAGAAGTGCAAGAATAACCATCAGATTACTGACACATATAGAACTGTGACCAAACTGAAAACACTGATTTTGTTTTAACGTGTTTTCTTGACAAAATGACAAAAAACAAGACAACATGAAACTTACAGACAGTAAACATTAAAAGTAAAAAAGCTGATATGATGTATTTGTTAATAAGGCGGGAGAAGAGGGCAGCTTTAGGATATCTTGGTTTATTTAAGAAACTTTATTTAATAATTGACAGCAAAAGTACACAACTATTGTACATGAAATGTATCACAAAGGATCCTGATGTGAAATAATGTGTCCTCAACATGTTACAGTGTAACATGCCATTACTATGACGACAGAAAATGTGTTTTATGCTGACTGTATACATATGTTATGATGGGATGTTTTCTACAACTCTTTTGAATATGCTGGTTTACAAAAGTTGAATGGGACATTGCTGTGCCGGAGGAGGACCCTTGGTGTATAAAGTTTGAAAATCGCTCCAAAACACCATCTGTCAAATATCCAATGTTAACATCACTGTATGCATCATGAAGGAACATTATGGACCTATTCATGATAGTTCTAAATAAATTATTCTATTTTGTAACGGCTTTTTCTTTATGGCTCATCTGAATATTTGATAATATAATGCCATGTTATGGAGAATAATATGTACTGGTAAATAAGGCAGGTGACTTCTGACATTGTGGTAAAGCTTTGAAAAACTGTATCAGACCCTGCTGACAACTATTTAAGAGCTGTTTGCATGGTCTGGAAGTCAAAGTGATTAAAGATGAGACATGATCCTACAGAGCTGAAATGACCTGATTCTCTCAGCCACAACAGAGACATAATTAGGATGCATAAGAGCATGATTTACAGGGAAGAATTTGAAGAAGAACCTGATCCGGTGCAAGCATGCTGAAAAGCTGGGGGAGGGTTGGAGTGTGTGCCTGGGTAATCTCCTTATTTCAGGCTGGAAAACATTGATCTTAAGCAAAGCAAAGGACGCTGGAACCAGAGGGTTCCCTAACCAGAGGGTTTTAAGGGAAAATAGAAAGTCAAGTCAAGGATACAGTTTGATAGCGTTGGGATTTTTTTTATTTACCCTCACCGAAAAAAAACCCCCAAAGAATGACAACATAAATGTGCAAAAGCGTATGGAAAATGTATGCAAATTGCTTAACTTCTGTATTATTGAGTGGCATCACAATGAGATGAATCTTAGGTTTTCTCAGACTATTCCCCAGCAAGAAATCAGGAATTCATGTATTTTTTATATCCCAACTTGTTTCTTCAATAAAACTAAAGCTCAGTTTTAAAAACTAAATATAATATATTGCTTTGTACCAGTTTGAATAATTCTGTTTTGTAACTTTAAATTATGGTAATTCTTCACACTCAATGCCACTCAATTCACTGTGAAGAGGCACACAGAATAATCTTCTGTTCATACACAAAGATGCACAGACAAGGCGTCACATCAACAAATCTGTTACATTTTTACATTTCAGTTCAGTATCTTCTCATGGGAGCGACTTACACAGTGCGTCCTCATTCTGACGACGCTTGTTGGAGTTAATCAGAGCACGATTGCGACACAGCTAACTCAGCCTGACTGCTGTTTTCAAAATGAGGACAAAATCATGATGTATGATGGGAAAAGAAATGGGATGTCATAGCTTCTAAAAAGTTTAAGAAGTCCTCTGGTATTATGGCATTACATGCACAAGTCACATATCGCTTAGTATACAGTCAGTATAGGGCTTCTTCACGAAAGTCGGGACAGTTAATGAAATGGAGATTATGCATCATAATCCATTTTGTGAGCATGTGTTGATAATAGGCTTCCCCACTGCCCTCTTCAAGGCACTGGCAGAATTGTGATGTTCATTTTTAACTAACCAGCTGCCTCTGGATCATTGCCATGGTATTTGTCCATAATAAATAGCCACCGCCACCCAAAATGTCATGGGCGGAGTTACAATGCAAAAAGGTTAAAGGACTTGGTCTTTGCTTTCTGATATGCTTTATAGTCTTAACGCTGCAGCATTTTACACTCTCTGCTGTGAAATAACAAAACTGAAAAGATAGACGATGGATCCCCCTACACTGCAGAAAGAAATTGTTCAATCAAGCAGCTCCTTGTCTAATCCTCTGGCATCAACAGCCATACCGAATAGATCCACATCCCCAGACCACATCCACAGACTGCTGGCTTTGGAAATGATTGCCAAACTGATAGTCCTGGAAAGTTAAAAGGGTATGTACAATCTGGGAGGAACGTAAACATCAAAAGGCCAGACAGCTAAAGATTTCCCTGAATGTCCAAAATGCCTCAACTGTGAAAAGACTTTTGGAAAGACTAAACATCAGCATCAGACACATACGTATTAATGGTTGAGGCAAAGGCTGTTACTCCATTGCAAACACCCAGTCCTGAACCGAGCTGTCAAAGCTGACAGTGCAATACACAAAGCTGCAACAAAAGAAGACTGTAGCCGTATTGCTCATGCAGCAACACCTATATGCAGCCTTGATGTTTCCTCTGCAGAAGTTCAAATTCCTTCCATGCTGTGTTTATTTCCAACTTTCTTGCATTGAAGAAATAAATGATCATGTGCTAAATGAATGTGTTCACCCATAACAGCAGTATCAAGGCTTGGGGAACATATATATATATATATATATACAGACCAGCTGCATGTGCAGTAAAAGCAGGCTTTTGTTTTTTTCTGATTACCTTTCTTGCCAGATTCAATAACCAGATTTGGAGATCGAGTGACAGAGCCCTCTTATGGGGAAACATATTAAATAAAATAAATGTTTAATGATCATTTGAGTGGATGTCAGCCAAGAAAGTAGTTAAAGTGATTCATTTTATGTCGTGACTATGTCAACTAATAGTTGAATGCAGCTTGTTCCTGGACAAAAGGCCATTGCAGTCAAATTCTCATCCTAAAGAGTCTTGTTCTCCCATCAGCTGGTGGGACAGACCACACTGGGAACTTAGCCAAAGACAGGAAATAACTTTTGAATGTGGGTTATTGACACTCTACATGCAGATATTTCGGGAACAGCATGAACGGTTGAGTAAAAACTAAAAGAAAACATCTAGTCCTTCTAACTGTGTATGGAAGAAGTGTGACTTTTGCCCTTTGATAATTATCAACCATTCACACATTCCTTTCTCTTGAGCTCAGGGTGAGTATGCACATCCTTGGGGTGTTCCTCGGCTGCTTCCCAGTCATTACCATTGCAAAAATACAAATTAGCGGTCACTGACGGAGAGCAGCTGATCAACCTGGAATACACTATAGGTCAAACAAATGGGTCAATCACTCAAAACAGCCTTCAGTGATTGCAGTATGTGAGAAATAAATCAGCACTTTTTAACATCTAATCTAATCTCTAAACAGTTTGCATAACAAGTGATTCAAATCTGATATCTGTATTTAATAGCCATATACAACAACCCCATGTGCCTTTACTAACTGTGGGTGTCTCTAATTTTGCGTCATTCTCAGCACAAAGAGTGATACTGTGTCCCACATTTTTGCCGTGTTATCTTGTGTATGCTGTTCATCTTGTACAATTAGCTGGGTGTCTCCCTGTATGCACCTTCTAGAACCTTTATTTTAGGATGCAAGAGGATTTTATTTTCTTCAACTTCCTTTGATATGTCTAGGTTTTTCACAAAGGTTTACTAGGCCTCTCACACAGATTTTTATCATCAGCCATGCCACTTTTAATACCACAAAGAAAAAAGAAAATAGTGTTATGGGTTATTCTGCTAATTGCATTATATATACAGTCTTGACAATATTAATATTTTCTGGACTGATGTCAAAGGTGGGTTGAGACCATAGGTTGAGACCATGGTTGAGACCATAGGTAGAGACCAATGCATTCTACATAAATGGTTTCAAGCATTTTAAAATATATGAGCCCATTTAAAAGCACGATTGGTTGTATTACAGTTAATTCTGATGTATTTCTCAGGTTTCTGTTTAATAATAATACTAATGTTTCATTAGTATTCATGACACCGACCCCACCTTTAAGGGAGAAGGAAATTAGACTGAGGCTGTCTGGTGGCCCCATGCTGGCAGCCTGTGTCTTTAAGGAGCCTGTAAAGAGGGCGTGTTCAAACACACTACCGAGGCAGGAGGCATTGTGCTGAGTTATTGGCTTCAGAGCAGCAGCATCGCTTCTGAGGATGCAGTGAGAGCATCAGTAACGTTTCTAAAAATAAAAAAAGAGAGATCTCTCTGTCGATCGGTTCCGTGGATTTCTCCAGTTTGATCCGAGTGGTTTACGTTTGCTTTCGGTTGCTGAACGCGCCCCCTTTGTCAACCTGCTGGGGGCCTGAAAGTGAAGCAGCACCCGGCTTTATGAATGGGGATGCTCGGTAAGTGCATGCGCTTTTATGTTTGTACTTTCACTAACCACATCAAATGCACCTTTTTATTTGTTTATACAGCTCAAATAATATGTATTTAACAGAGCTGCTTTATTTATCGGTTCAGTAGAGCGCACGGTGCGCGAGGCAGCTGATGCTTTTGTGGTCAGCTACTTATTGTTCTCCTGCCATTGACCCACCCCGAATCACAGCTTTATTGTAATGAGAGTGAATGACTAGACTGATAAATGCAAGTGGGCTGTCAAATGGATACTTAAGAAGACTTATTTCTAGTCCATGTAGCAGTTATTTGTGGGTAGAGTCTACCGTGGCCTTTGTGTCTGAAACCCCCTCAACAGTAACATTAATGTCCTTAAAATTAGCTTACCTGAGAATGCTTTGTAGCTATAATTAAAGCATTGGTTTCTTACGTTAGCTTTTCACATTTCACTAAGCTAGAACGCTCTCAAAGGCCTCATATAGACAGAAGTGAGCCTCTAAATACTCGAAACTAGGCCATAAATATATTTGGTGACACTTTGCTTTTAATTCATATTAAGTGTATTAAACGTGTCTTCTTCCCAATACTGACACTACTTGTAAACATATGTTTTTTGTAAACTGAGAATTAGTTTATTTGGCCTTCATGTTTGTTGTTCTTAGTTTACTTGATCAGGTGACTAAAAAACAAAATTTCCCACTGCACACTTTGGCCTGTCAGGCAGTGCACGCATGTCCTGTTTCTCCAGTTCATTACACACATAACCCAAAGCCTGTTTTAGTTGGCAGGGCCTTTCACTTTGCTTAGCAGGGTTTTCAGGATGGCATCTTTTGAGCACATTGACTGGATAATAAGGTGATAGGCCTCAGGTCTGCAGGCCTTGGCCGACATACTGATAAGAGCTCCTCACTCAGCAATTGTTTGAGTAGATAATGTTATCTGATGTCTCTTCTTGTGAGGCCATCTGGGTGGCTTTCTTTGTTTTCACGGGTTAATGTGACATCTGAACCGTCTAATCCCAAACACGCAGAGAGCTTTCGTGAGATGTCAAACATTTCTGCCTGGACGATGATGGATTCAGGTTGATGACACAGCAACAACCCAACCTCCACAGCAAGATTGATGTGTCACAGGGTTAGCAGGTTTAGCTTTTCCCCACATCCAAGTGCTTTTGAAATGCCTTTTTGAGAACAGGCGACACATTTCTTAGCCAGCCTGCACAGGTTCTGCTCCAACAACTTTCCTCTGTTCCTTAAATTACAAAGTGTCTAATTGCCTGCAGGAGACATGTGTTTAGTGCCCGAAGGTGAAAGTTATCCTTCCTCCGTGTGGTGATGGACACGGTGCCAACCACTCTGGTATTGGACACAGCACAGTGTAGACAGCTTTTGCTGGCTCACAGCCCAGAACACAACCTGCTCGGGATGCAGTTTACTAACTTGTTTTTTGAGATAATCACTGTCTCAAAATCCTCTTGCGGTGGGGCTGAAGTGCAACTTCAGTGTGTTATTTGTGGCCACTGAGTGTATGGTCCAGCACCCATGTTTGAACATGTCGTAGTTTGTGTGCTCATTTGTGGCAATGTGTGTGTCCTGTCCAGCCCCTTCACATTCCAGGAAATGCCTATATAAACTTTTTTTTTTTTTTTTCTGGAATGCCTCTGAGGATGGTGATAGTAAACCACAGGATTATTATAGAGGGCATGACAGTTGCTTTTGAAGGATGTGTAGCAGAAGTATCATGTTGGGTGGTTGTCTTTTCTCTTAGGTACTACCTGCCTGCAAATGTTACAGAAAAGCCTTAGTGGGAAATGTACCAGCTGTTGAAAATGTACAGTCTCTCAATACATCATTTATGGTGTGACTTGTGACAAAAAGCAACAGTTCAAAGTTTGCGGCCACCTACCTTTTTTATAACCTAGTATTCAAACATCAAATTCCATGGGCGTCTCATATTTCAGTGTCTGAATGCTGCGTTTGTTCCTGTATCTTTTGTTTAGTGCCATTGTTTTCTGGTCTGTTCCAGCATGCTTTGCTTTGTTTGCTTGGCTGCAGTTGGTACTGTGACCCGGAGGAAATGTTTCTTCTTCTCTGCCATCCTGTTTCATTGTTGTTGGATGTAGATTATATTAGCATAGCGGTAGACAATGTCACTGCACAAAATGTAATGATGATTTTTGTCACTATCTGAACTGCTTTTGATTTGTGTTAATCCAATAATTGTATATTAAACCTTGAAAGGTATCCACTTAACAGTACACTTATTATCCACTCAGAGACAGCCACAATGCAAAAGTCAAGTGGAAACTTGTACTAAAAAAACAAACACCTAAGAGCCCTCCACTTTTTGTTAGCAGCTTCTTTGGCGTACTTTCAGTATGTGCATTTTGTTGCTTTTCTGTTGTCTGACCCCTATAGTTATATAGCACTTTAAAGCAAGATTCTCTGCATCCCATAAGTTCTCTGCATTCTTTCCATAGAGAAGCAAAGGTTTCCACTCGAGCGTTTCAAATTGTAACCTCACTACTTCTCTGCAGCTCTTAATAGACACCTGGTTGGTCGGTGACAGTCTGTCCTGGGTGACGATAGGGACACCTGGGCCTGAGGTCGAATCTGTCATCGACTGTGACTCAGCTTCAATATCTGCTGTAGAGTTAAGATCCGGTGTGTTCAGCATCAGGTCAATAAAGTTGAGGCGCTCCATGATATGATGCATGTTCCATTTAGTTGTTGAACACACATTCCCAGCACTAGCCCACAGCACTGAAGGTTATTACAATTGTGTGTTAATGGAGATATGAGCTGTGTTTGTTTGGTTAGCCCGTCAGTAATACTGCATGATGGAGGACATGGAGGCCTTGTTTACGCTATGAGTGGCCAGGAAGGGCAGGGTGAGTATATTTCCGGAGAGATCGGAGGGTTTGCCGCCTCATTTTCTCCCTTTCCTTCCTGTGGACGTACCCCATGCTAACACATTTTTCTATCATATTAAGCTGTGTTGTACCGGTCTAATCTGTACTTTTGAAAAGCATGCTGCTGTGTCGAGGTTAGTGGTGTTAAGCCACTTATCTCAGTGGTAATTTTGTCAGATTGGTGCAATTCTGTGAATACCCATTTGAAAAGTGCTCAGACGTGTTTTGTAGTGACGGGGGGCAATTACTAATGACCTGGAGCAAGATGTTAACCTTACAGGCTCAGCTGGATGAGAATAATAAAGCTATAGGAAGGTTTTTAGCCATGTGTTATTGCCAAATACATTCAAAACTAGAAGGGCACTCAGAGAGCATAGACACCGCCAAGGCCGTTCCCATAAATAGTAAATTCACTACATTTATAGAAAATGCTTTTGTAGTCTATCCGACCACTACAAAGCGCTTTTACAACAAAAGGCAGCATTGACCTATTCACACACATTTGTACTAAGTGCCCCCTGCTCATCAGGAAAGATTACCATCTACAAGCACTCGCATATCAAGGGGTCAAGGGGTCAAACTACGGATGTTCCATTGGTGGACAACAACGCTGCCTGCTGGGCCGTCCAATAAACAAAATATAATACATAAACCCAGATTCAGATTAAACACTTTTTTCATTCTACTGACAAACAGACTAAGAAAACCAAACTGAAACATAACCTCCTCCAAAGTAATAATATTAAGTGTTTATTTTCTTGTCAATATCGCCAACGTCAACTTCCTCTCTGCTCATTCTCTCTGATTATGTTGAGATATTAACTTCTGGATTGGAAGCCTCCACTTGTATTCAGATGCCACGCCCAGTACACAGATGACGTTGATATCGAGCCATGCTGGCTGCCATTTCAGTCCCATGTTTGGGGACTTTAGTTCTGGTCAGAGACGACAGCACACAGGGAATGGACGATAGTGTTTGTGTAGAAAAAGGCATTGTAGATTTAGGAAAATGATGTGTAGCAGTTTTTTTTTACACCACAACAGAACACTTTACATTCGCCAAGGCACTGATATTGAGTACGGCATTCTTGTCTGTCATCCGCTCTTTGTGTCTGTAATAAAAGCTGTTAGTTTCACCAAAGCTAAGGATGGACAGAAAGAGATGGAGTGTTTCGTCTGGAGGCTGTGTCAGCTGAAACTGTAAAGGAGACGAGTCCTCTCCTCTTCAGTTTCTCAGGTCGGCTAGTACACATTTGAGCTAAACTGCTTAAGGTGTAATCATTGCCAGGAACCCTTTCATCAGTTGTTGGCTCCTTTGAAAGTGTCATCATGTGTCACTTTTCTTCTTTCTTTCTTTCTTTTTGATCTCTTCTGACCTGCTCTTACAGACAGAATTGTATAGTTAACCTATTGATAATTTTAGCTTCAGATCCAACACGGATTATATAAAACTGTTTAGTTGTACATTTATCGACCATATTCAGAATTATATTTTTAAACACTGCTGAGTTCGTATGAGTTTGATCTTCTAGCTCAAGTTGCTTACCTCAAATGCTTTACTCACTGATCTAAGGATAGCAACAGATGTAGTTCTCATTGATATGAATGCTAATTCAAAAATCCTAGGGACACTTTTATTAGCAGGGAAGCTCTAAAGATCTGTTGTGCTTTGATCCTTGCAAAGCAGAGTCTCCTGCTGGGTGATGTGTGCCATTAGCATATCAGACTGCTTCACACTAGCTTGCCAGGTATTATTATGGAGGGCAAAAACACCGATATGTGAGCTTTTTGACGTCTGTGTTTGAGAAATACACACACGGGCTTCTTCATTCTATCTGCAAGTAATATATTGGTGTTTATTTAATCTTCTTATAATTAAGGATGAATCTCTCCTTCCTTATTTGATTATATTTCTATCCAGGGCTGCAACTAAAACTTAAATTCATTATGGATGTCTCTCAGTTATCGAGTCAATTAATTGTTGAGTTGTTTTTTTTTAAATAATTAACTTCTTCCTAGAGCCTTCTGTGGTGCTTCAAATGTCTTATTTTGTTGGATAGAAAAAAAAAATCCCCAAATATTCAGTTTTAAAATTCATTATCCTCTCATACAAACTGGAAAAAACATTTTGATATTTTTGGGTTAAAATGTTGTAAATATTTGATTTGATACATTTATTTTTAAACTGGATTTAAGATTGGTATAAAATATTTGACCACAAAAAAACCCAAAGCCAACCCTCGCAGTCTAAGGGTGGTCTGAATTTCAAAAAATGTACAGATTTTAGATTTGCCTTGCTCTTTAGACCACGGAGGATTTACACTTTGATCAAAATGAGCCCTTGGCTCGCTTGCTGTGTTGGAAGTCCATGGTGGAGAGAGCCAGGGAAATGGGTTGGCGGGGCACGATGCCACTTTTCAGATAGCCTATAGGTCAACGACTTGATATGAATCAAAACAGAGCAAGCAAATGGTATGCCATCTAGAATTCCCTAAAGTGCACCGTTTAAGCAACAGCTAAATTTGGCTTTTATGCAAGCAATAAAGCTTTATTTGTAATGTTTACTCTCATTGCTTTGTTTACCTCGGAGGGCAGCATCAGCTTTATGTCTCTTGTTCCTGGTCTGGATGATTCAGAGATAATGTGATTTCCACTGTTTGTCCTTGGGCTGCTCCTTTTCTAAATGAGACATTCAGCCGCACTAACTGAGTTGCATGGCAGATACCTATCTTCTACAGGCCATTTGTCAACTTAATTACTGGAACATGTGTGTGCGTATGTGTGCTGGCCAATTACTGAACAGTAACTCTTGCTTGTGTTGCTCTTAAACATATGGGAATGAACGAAGGTTTAATGAACAAATGCTAAGGCCATCAGTGTTTTACATGCAGAGCAGTTTAAGAAGTTAGTGAGACGGATCCTCTTCAACCGATTTGGCTGCATGTGGACTCCAACCCCCCCAATGTCTTTTCACCCTCAGGTCATGTGGTTGTCCATCCAGGTCAGTGACTTTAAATGAGGCAGACACAAAGCCCCCATCGCTGTAGCAGCACCCCCCCCCCCCAGACTGTAGAATACACACTGAACAAGTTAAGCACAAAGAAGATGAATCAATACTCAATTAGGGAAACAGTCCATTAGTGGTGTTGGAGTGTATGTCTGAGTGACCTCTTTTGAGGGTGTGAGAGAATTGACAGGAAACTAACATTTGTCTTAAACACAAAGTATCCAGGTTAAACAGGAGTCTGGTGTCTCGCATATCAATTCAATCTTCTGACGAGGTGTGCTGTTAGCTAAGCTGTACAACTTTAATTGATGCATGTAGACGGTAGAAGTGATTTTGTGTCATGGCTTAAGCTTGGTATTTTCACTTCCTGTGATGTAGCATTTCTCTGAAGTGTTTATAAATGACTGCAGCATTTCCCTTGAGATCCAAAACCCAGGTTGCCGTCTGATTTAGTGCTGCCTCTTTTCACCCCCCTCAGTAAAAGAACCCATTTCTGCGTAACGGGTTGGAATATCATTTACTTGAACAGATGTGAAAAGTTGAGAGAAGTGAGGCAGCATTGGCGATGGTTTGGAATCGTTCCCATTGTGCTCAAGTTTATTACAGTGTGTAGACATTCATGCACGGCTGCTTTTTACTCAGAAGTTGAGAAATACCACATCCACACACCAAGACTGCTCAGATTCATTTGTCATCCAAAGGGCTCAAGGTCTGTAGGTCAGTGTGGAGTGTGTTTAAACGTTTTGCTGTCAAAATGAGAAGATGCAGATGTGCCTCTTAGCTCTTCCTGTCTGTTTCTGTCCCACATTCTCTGTCTCCACTGGGTCTTCTGCTGCAGCCAGACCTTCAGTGTTGTGAAAGTCTGTTTATAAAGTCAATCCTCCCGCTGTGACCCCGTAGTTCCCACGCTAACTGCTGCCTTCTCAGGCCCTTTTTCACTTTTTCGTTCACATGTACGCTCACACGTGCATGCACACACACTTTCACAAAGATGCACAAAGCTATGCAGGCTGTGTATCAGATAGATGCTGCTGCTAAAGGCCTGTGCCTGGTTTAGATTTAGCTGATGAACGTTCTGTCTGGTAGTCTGTAACACATGTCCCATGTCCCTGCAATGGGCACTGTTAAAGCTTTCCAGCCTGATCCTGGCCCAAGGGAGTGAGATGGAGGAGTGGGAGTCGGGCTTTCACCGTCATCCTTCGTTTAATCTGCTGGTTGTTTTTGCTTGCCTGTGTATGCCACCCAGAAGCTAACTAGCCAGAAAAAAACGTTGTTTGTTGGCTTGGTGTGAAATATTTCCCTCATTATTCCCCTAAAAACAAATCAGTACAAACAGCTTCAATAATAAACATGTTTCTTCATCTTGTTTGTGTGTTTTGGCACAACCGTTTGAGTTCATAGAAAGTTTTCACATGGTGAGTCAAAAACGCTGTTATCTCAAATGTATATGTTTCTCTAACTATAGATACATTTATTTCCTTGCCCAATGTAGTGTAACATTTATATATTTTTATGAATTCCAATTTTCACTTCTACAAATATATAGAACATGGATGAATGAGTGAAAACATAGCAGACATCCCATTCAAAGGGTGTATTGTACGAGCTCTGGGTTGACACAGAAGGAGGCCATGTGTTGCATGCTTGCATGAAGCCTCAAGCCTTCCGCAGCCCCTGACAGGAAACACTCTGCTTGCAGGAGGGTGTTTCCATGGAAACCAAAGCAGGTGAGGGCATTAACAGGAAGAAGAGTTCGCTCAGCTGGCAAAGACGGGGTTTGGGTGGGGAGTGGAGACTGAAGAACGAGGTCAGCGCACTTAAAAGCCTGTCACATTAAACACCCTAAATCTCCCAACGGCTCTACTACCAAAAACAACTCTTGACTTAAATATATTTTTGAAAGCTTGTCTGTGAGAAATCCAAAGCCAAGGTTAAGGTGCTGACTTTTCATGATATTCCTGCGTGAGCAAACAGAAAAATGCACTGTGTGCGAGCCAGAGAGGTGCACTGCACAGTGCCGATAGCAAGGTAAGCGCTTTCTTTAGGCCTGCTTGCGGTAACCATGGAGACTTTCCACTCACAAATGATATGCATGTGTGTCTGATGTCTGTCAGTATAAACGGCTTGCACGTAATTTTTGCAGACCACCATGACAGTGCTCTTTGTATGTGTGTTTTATGAGCTGGGGATTTATAGCTAATTAGACTTCCTGCTCCTGTCCTCCAGTGCAGCACCTGCGGAAACGGCAGACTGCTGCCAGCCTGCGGTGAGGCTTCTCTGTCTACTCTCCGCTGCATGTTTCAATAATGCAGGGACACGGTTTCTATCAGCTGTCAGTAAGCTAGCTTCATAGGCTTATACACCATTATCTTGGAAGAAGAAAATGGCTAGGGACTCATGTCTCTGATCACAATTTCATCTTTCTTTTGTCAAACAATGACGAATGTTGAATAACATATTCGATTGTGAGGCGTATATTTCTTATTGTATAATTTACTTTATCTGTGACTGCAAGATTAGCTTTTAGTCATACTTTTATTGCCAAAGTTGAGCTTCTTACCAGAAAAATCCCTGGCAGCCCCCAGCTATCCTTTTCTGATCCATCTTGGTCTGTGGCTGGTGTTTTGCTCTCAATTATAATGCAGGCAAAGCATAATCCTGTGGTGCTCCTGATCTCTTTTTCCGAGTGCATTTCCGAGGTCATCTCACAGAGAGTGCTGCTTATCATTATGGACTTGCATAATTGGTAGCTTCAGCTCTTGAATTAGTGGAACATGAGATTCTTAGAAATGTTTATATTTACTTGATGGGATTAAAACGCTTGGTGTGAATATTCTATACAATGTTATGTTGATGATTTTTTATTATTATACATGTAAGCTAACCCATATTTATTTTTTTAAATATATGTTTCTTCTTAATATTCGTAAATATGTTTGTCATGGAGGTGCTACTGAACAGCATGTCCCCCTTTTTAATAGTGCATAACATTTTGGCAGATGTGTTTACTTCAAATGTCTTTTTTTTGTTTAGAATTAAGGACACATTTATTTTTGATACAATTAGCACATTTAATTAATTATATTCTAATCTTTCAGGTTCCCACGCTGACTGCAATTGAGAAGAGTCAACTATCGGCCCAACGTCTCTCATAAGGACTATATCAAAGACTTGGAAGCTTTTTTTCTGACTCCAAAAACAAAACTAATCAGTCACCATGCCGATCCTCAAACAGCTGGTGTCTGGCACCTCCCAGACCAAGCGTCGCATGGACCTGACCCGGGAGATGATCAGTGCCCCGCTGGGAGACTTCCGCCACACCATGCATGTGGGCCGCAGTGGCGATGCGTTCGGAGACACCTCGTTCCTCAGCACCCGCTCAGGAGAACCCCCCCCTGAGAGCAGTTCCCTGCCCCGCTCCCCCCGGCCCAGCCTCCTGTCTCGCACCTTCAGGAGTAGCAAGCGCTCCCAATCTGTAAACAGGGTCGACCAGCAGAGGGACATCCTGGACACTCCTGGAGGGTCACCCACTTATGTGAAGAACGCCATGTCTCTGCCCTTTCTCAACGATGAGGACAGAGGGGACAGTTTGGTGGCAAAGAGTTTGTCCTCAAGTCCTATTAAGCATTACGGGGAGGGGGACGTGAGGGGCGGAGCTGCAGCTTCTCACTTTCTTGAGCTGGAAGAGAAAAGCTTCGGGGAGCTGACTGAGCTACCAGAGAGCCCCTACCACTACAGCGGTGGAATGAAGCACGCTGAGTCGGTGATGTCTTTCCATCTGGACCTGGGACCCTCCATGCTGGGGGACATCCTCGGGGTGATGGAGAAGGAGGATGACGATCTAGGCTACGAGGAAGGCAAGAGCAGCGAGGGCCGCGCCTCACCGCCTCTCAGCATCCACGGTGAGGAGGAAGATAGCGCGGTGGGAGAGAAAGATGGGGATGGGGAAGCAGAGGAGGAGATGGAGGAAGAGGAAATGAAGCAGCAGGCCTCTCTGCAACCAGCCAGCTCTGTAGATCTAGGGCCCGAGCATGGAGGCCCCTACACCCCAGAGTACACCCCCGAAACTCGGCCCAAACACTTGCAGCATCTGGACAGCTGCTCCATGTCCAGCTCTGGCTCTGCGGCCCTGGATGAGAAACCAAACAGCCAGACGTACGCAGGAGATACAGACAGCGCCACCTTCAGTGCCCCGCCAGAGGAGGAGAGCAACTTCTCATCTTTCATGGAGGATGAGGACGATGAGATCCGCTTGTGAGATTCAAGTCCACTGAAAATATAAGGACACGGCTCTGGAAGAGGTTTATCTGAAACTAGCAAGTCCTTCGACAGTGTGGATTTGCACTTGAACAGAAATAAGACACTTTCGTCTGAAGGGTGCTGTGGGAATGGGACTGTGAAAAAGAGGGAGAACTGTTACTTTGTAAGTCCGCAAGGAGAGAGTGACTGCTCCTTTTGAAAGAGCCCATCTGTCAGAGAGCCTTACCCTCCACTGTCAATCCGTCTCTACCTTTTGAACACTGAGGGAACTGACATGGAAGAACAGCCACTCTGAATGGAACATTCCAGAAGTAAGCAGGGAGTGAAAGGAGTTGGAAAGAAACTTTTGGGGAAAACACTTTCCATAACTAAAGCTCAGCTCATGCCTTCTGTCTCTTCCCTCATGTGCTTTTCAAATTTGGTTTGTGTCTCCTCTTCTTCTTCTTCATGTTGTGTTTTCTCTCACTGACTGTGGGACATCATGAGGCCTGAGCTGAACAGAAGGCCTCTGTCACCACAGGATTACTGCTGGTGATCTTGTCACAATAAAGCGGGCTGTGTTTGTCACTGGAGTGTGAAGCCCTGCCTTGAGCCCCTTTCATCTGAAAATATTATAGTAAAGTGCCATAGAGCTTTTTTCCCTTATGTAACTCGGGGTCCTTGTGACACTGCTCAAAGGCTGCTGTAAAGCTGGACCACAAAGACCAGACCCCAAATGATCTTCTGTTTTTAATTCACAGGCTTAGCCTCGGTGTAATTAAAGAAAAGCAGGGTTATAACTGAATTTAGATACATTGGCCTGTATTAACTATAAAGAATTGTGTTACTACAGGAAGCCAAAGGTGTGAAGAGGGATTGTACACTTTGTTGTCCCTTTTCCACTGAGCAGATTCTATCCTGAAGACATCATAATTATGATGTTATAGTTTTCTGATAACTGACACAAATTAGCTTCCTCCTTCTGACTAATGTTTCCTTTCAAGTTGAAACTGAAAAGAGTTTAGTAACCACTTCCTTCCTTGTTTTCATGCGTCCATGCAGCTACAGTGGTTCAACTGAATTGTGTAAATGATCTTGATTAGTTCAGCAGTTGCCTTACTGATCCACTACTACTGATGGATTTAAGGTTTGTTTAAAATCAGTGCATCAGGCACAATTTAACCAGACACTACTAGTATTTGGTGTTTGTTTTATCCTTGAAAAAAATGCTTTGTTATTTACGTTTATATGTGGATGAAAAGGAAAGACACAGCTAGCAATAGATGCAAGGGCATATAAAAAAACTCTATTTTTATGCAAGTTGCATAGTCATTGCAGCTTGACTGTATCTCTTGCGTCATTAAAAGCCACGGCCAGAAGTATCGAGGTTCAGTTGCACTGATTGATTTCACTGCCTTAACTGAAACTGACAGATGTGCCAAATCCCAATTTTCTAGCCAAAAATAATTTTACTTGTGAAGCCCACTTTTGGGAGAGCCTGTCATATCTGTCTGTCTTTCCTTCTCTATGTGGGTAATCACTGTGGACATTTAAGTGGAAGGCAGAGCTCATAGATTGAAAAAATAAAGATGCGTTCCTGGTTGTGTCGAATCATGAAGGGGAACGAGTAAAATAAATAATTTACATAACTGGATATTTATATTTCCAATCACTCAAACACTACATAATATATTCAGGTCATTTCTAGGGTTAACAACCTTGTGCGAATGGGGTGTTGTCTGTGTTGCCCTCTCTGTGTAATGTGTATTATGCCTTCCTTTTGTTTGTTACCTGTTTCTTGTGTGTTATCGAAAATAACCTATATTTTTCAATAAAAGAGATCCTGAACGTCTTTTTTTTCTTGCCACTTCTTTTATAACCAATGTGTCTCAGTGAATCGGAACATAATACAGTTGAAGTGCTACTCATTCAGCAACGTTAACAAAGGAATTCCTTGACTGCCTTCGCCATTTCCTGCTACTATTCGTTGATTCCCCCAGCAGAGGAAGGAAGGAAGCAATCGAAGCCTAGTTGGAAGTGTCTCTGAAGTATTGGCTATACAGGCTGAGAAGCTGTGATGACTCATGAGTAAATGTGTGTGTGTGTGAAATGTAAGTTCAGAGCACATCTGACTGATACCTTCATGGAGCATGGCTACATCAAAGCAGACAATGGAAAGGTGAATTGAGAATGGAGAATATTTTTCATATACAGTGAGGATGGGTGATCCTTCTCTCTATGCTGATTGGAGGACGGAATAGTCTGGCAGTCAGGTAAGATCCCACTTATCATCCCAGACTTAAAACTGTTCTGTCACTTTTGATTTTACTTTTCGCTTTTCACACGCTCGTAAAACCCCTCACGGTAAGGTCAAAGACCAAAGCGCTCTGTTTTGTTAACACTCGCTGCAGACAGTTCAATCTCTCACCCCTGCACCATCCCTCCACATTAAAACTGCTTGCTGCAAACACAGCCTCATTCTTCTTTGGTGTCCTTTTTTTCAATTCAATCTTTCATCTCCACTTCAGGGGATCTTTAATCTCCTTCCACTTTCAGTTTTTCACAGTCACATTACACCATCGTCCAATCTGCCAGGAGCCAAGAAAAAGTCATTATTCTTACACTTGTGGTAAAAACAGGCCATTTATATTGATTGCTGTGGTCAATACAAACCAGTGGGGCTATTGATCCTACTTTTCTCTGTCTGAATGAAGTCATTACTCTTTTTAGAGTTTTTTTCCTGTGTCTTTGAGAGGGAAAGACTTAATTCTAACTAGTCACCACTTTTGTGTTGGTTTCGAAAACTCTTGTTTTTTTTAAATCACCCCTTTAACTGAATTATTCATCTTGTGTTGATGATCCAACATCCAGGCTGTTACTCACTTTGTCTAAATCTTGTTATCTACTGCCACCTAGTGGTTGTATAAGACTCACATCTGGTGATGGGTGTGTCACTGAAATGGCTGTTAGACTGGATTTGTAAATTAATCTTCCCTCTCACATTTTCTATTATCTTGCATTCCAAAAGATCTTTAGAAAAAAAGTTGTTTTAAATTTTATTTGAAAAATGTTTCAGTGCTATGCCCACATTTCAGTGTCTACATAAAAACTCATCACTAAAACTGAAACATTTGATTATTTGTGGCAAGAGACACGGTGTGAACACAACTGTTGACATTGCCCTCCACATTTAAACTTGATACCGGAGACAGCAGATTTGTTCAGGAGGCTCAGCTCCCCCCTCCCCCTATAGAAAGTCATTGTAACTGGATTCTGCCTTGCAGCTGTTTCTCCCTCTCAAACATGCTGGATGTAGTTTCTCATCTGCTTCAGAGGCTGTCAAATGTCATTTCCCTTTGGTTTCCAAATCACTTTGAAAATCATATTTTCTAACTTGAGCCGCCAATGGGAGGCGCTCATTGCCTTTAGGTTTATTAGTCAGAATCCCCTGCCTGGACCCACAACCTTTTCCGCCAAATTCCATCAGCAGACTTGCAGCTCCTCCAGGAGGCCGACGGCATGCTGAAATCTGGAAAGTATTAAACAACCTGCTGGTATAGGGGACTGGGGAAGGGTAGGTGGTGGGGGGGTGGATGAAGGAGGGAGAGAGGGGAAGTAAAAAGTGGGGGATGGGGGAGAAAAGGAACAGAATACAAAATTGTTCATACACCCACCGCCCTTTGCCTGGCTCTGTGCCCTTTCCCCTCCCTCTCTCACACACACACACACACACTAGACTAGCGTGTGAGCTTCCCCCAAAAAAATCCAGACCACTCCCCAAGCAGTTCCAGCATTTTGCAGCAGTATTTTGCTTTTCTCTTTTTTTTTTAAAGGGTCATAAACAAACATGAATTTCTGCTGTTAAGCTCTGCAATGAGAAGAAGAGGAGGGAAGTGTGAGTGTGAGGAGTTGTTTTGCTGGCACAGAACTGGAGAGCGAGTGCCATGGTCCATAGCCCCCAACTGTGTGTTTGTGGTTGGAAGTGAGATTGAAAAAAACTGGATGGCGTCCAGACATCTTTTCCCATGCTTTGATACACATATCTTTGACCAAATGTATGCACACATCTGGGAGGGCAAACTGTACCCCAGTGAGAAGACCCGCCCATAACAAGATGTATAGAATCCGAACTGTGCCAAGTTACCTTTTTAAGAATGGGAAACAATTTATCTTGCAGGGAGTAAGACCTGAAGTGCCTTCATTTATGTTTTTATTTAAGAAGAAAGACGTTTGACATTGATGACCATCGTGTATCGGTGCTAGTTGCTCTGTAAAGACTTCTCTCCTTGGCTGTCTTTTTATTGATTACATCTCAGCACTTATTGCCAGAGTAATTAATCTTTGCCTTTTTTTAAATGCTCTACCTTAACTTAAGTCGGCCAAGTAACCAAACAAATGTTATTATTAGATTTTCCCTTTTGTTTCGTCAAAGACAGGCAGAGGTATTCCTCTAGCAGTGCAGCACTACGGATATTGGTGTTAACAGGAGCAGCGAACATAAACATTCCAGTACCGAGTGTTGACCTCTTGACCTCTAAACCCTGGAACTGCATGGCTGGCAGCAGGAGACCACACACACATGGTGGGAGGAGGAGCGGGAAGGATGCAAAACCTCTCTGGTGTCCTTTCCTTAAAGAGCTTCAGATGCCTGTGCTGAACTGTGAAAAATTAGCCTATCCTCCTAGAATTAGGGCAGTCTTCCCCACACAGAGATTGTTGCAGGTATGTCAGAATGTGGGAATGGCTTACTCAGATGGAGAAGTTATTCTGAGGGAAACAGCTCCTGTATGTCATATCCCTTAAGTTGTTGAGTGCTCTTTTTTTAATATAGAGATTGTGTCATAGCCTCTTTGGGCTGGACTTGTTTAAATATTTCTGTCCTACAACCACAATTGCTAAATCTGCCTTCAGCTCAGCAGGCTGAAACCATGTCTTCATTAAAGTTGTTTTGTTCATTTTGCTATGAACCAACAAACATCCTCTTTCCTTACAAAGTAATGATTTCAAAATGTACTCTGCGATTACAAAATAAACTTTCAATTTGATTCTGCATCGAGCACGTAGCACTAAAATCTGAACATGGAGGAGTCATTTTAACCATAAGCAGAGACAATGATTCATCCCTTCATTTTCCATTCTTCCCTTCTGTCTGTGCAGTGCTCTGCTAACCCTGTCTCAGTCCGCTGAAAAGAAGAACGGTTCCATCAGCCATGTGGATCCCCAGGAGGTCTGGCCTGGCCTGCACTCAGCCATGACCACATCGTATGGGGCTGGGGGCTCTGCTGCGCTCTACTCCCCGAAGTCTGCCAGGGGCCGCTTCCCTTCCAAGGCATGTCCACGGCTGGCTGAAACTGAAGGACGGTGAGCACTCTATATTCCCCCACACATGTTACACTTCTCCAGACACCCACACCTATAATGTGCTGTGAAACCAATACTTTCACACACTTCGTTTTTATCCAATTGTTGATTAAATACAATTTCAAACATCAAGGTTACCTTGGTTGGTGATTGGCTAATGGTTACACAATCCAAAAAATCGTTATGACATCATAAAGTGGCCGACATCTGATCAGATCATTTTCAGACAGGTTTTTATATAAATGGATCAGGACAAAAAGTGAGCAAATCTTTTTTCCTGAAACTTCCAGAATCTCTTTACACAGAGGTGTAACACATGTTTATGTATAAAAGACATGAAAAAGTGGATGTTGCATGATAGGGAACCTGTAGAGGATTTGAAAATGTCACAGTTTGTTTCCGTCCATCCCTGAAATGTACCAGTGAACCCAGGATTGATAAAAAGAGGTTTAAGATGTTGATCACACAGTGGGGCTACATCCTTGCCAACATAGATTTGGCGCCGTCTCAACAGAGGCTGTATGTCCACACAATGCCCTCCTTGTTTAATAGTAGACATAGCATGCCAACTGTGAAGCAAAATACTCTGAAGCTGACCAGGAAGTGAGGGATCAAAAAGTGTCAGTTCATATAGGCCCGCTTTAAACTTTGACCTTCCAGTCCTTCTACAACTTAATCCTCCGTCTATCCCTGACATAATGAGTGATACCAGTGTCACTAATTCATTGCAGAGGCAGAAAGAACTGAAGGACAACCTAACAGATTGATGCTTGACGATAAATAAGAAATACGTGGATTCTTTTGTCCAACTTACTTTCTCTTTAGCGTCTCTTTTCTTCAGCAATCCAAAGTTATTTTTCAATATGTTTTAGCCTTGCATGTAGAAAGTACATGAACTAAACTAATTTCACATTTAAGTTATTTTACATAGTTAAAAAATACTTTAATTGAAAGTGTTAGTGGGCGGATATTAGATTGGGAGTTGAAAGCTTCTTGCTCTTATACGCAAATGACAAAGAGGACACCAAGTTATGCAACCCGATAGCAATGACATCACCTCAAAATACTTCTGACTGTTCCTCCTTCACTGACTTCATACTTGGTTGGGTGTGATGAGGGGCTGTGTTCAGGCCTCTGAGCATTCCTCTGTTAGTTTTATAAAACACAGTCTCCCCTGTTCACATGAGCTTAACCTCAGTGATTTCATAGTGCACCCGTTAATATCAGCTCTGGCAGAGCCAATCAGACGGACTTTCCATTACAGTCTATCACCTTCCTGTTTTCAACTTCATACGCAACCTCCACTGGTGGAAGCACTCCAGTAGTTTAAAGGCGCATTCAATTCCCTCAAATCTCAATAGCATCATAAATCAGGGTGTGTGTGAGAAGATAGAAAACAACACTAGGGAAAGGAATCCCAGCGCTGTGGAGAGATGACTTTAAAACACAGTGTACTGGGTGTTAGTCCTCCGCTTAACAACTTCGTCATTCAGTTAATGCTCCCCTCCCTCTGGCCATGGTTCCCTCTGGACTGAGCTGGAGAGGAGAGGGGGAAAAGTCCGGCCGATGCTGGCGCTCTTCGTCGTCCTGCTGGCCAGGCTCTGTCTCTCCTCCTCCTCCTCCTCCCTCTTTTGTAATCACAGCCAGCAGACCATAAACAGATGTATTGAGTGTGCATGTTTGTCTGTTGGCTTGGGTTGAGTTGTGTTTATTTTATTATCTTTGATTATTCAAAGATTGAATTAGGCTGGGTTTACATTTCGCTTCAGTGAAACAATCAAGCAAGGATGTACTGAGACAAGAGTGATTTATAAAAAAGTGAGTTCTGAAAGAAAATTCAGAATGGACATTGTATACAAGCTGCAATAGTAGGCCAAACATTAGCATTTGACATGTTGCTGCTCCATTCTGAATAACAGAAGTAGAAGATAGGAGTGTCCAGCACTGGTGATCTTTTATAGAGTCGCTGTCCTGCAGGCATGTGTGCTTTAATTCTAAATGTTCGATCAAATACTTGATTATAACCAGTGTCAAATACAGCACAGAACAATTATTTTATCTGTTAAACAACCTTAAAGTTCTCGTATCTGTCATGAGACATTTTTCTTTCTGCGTGGATTCAGGCTTGAAATCGAAATCTATCTGCAGTGTTTATTTTGAATAGAAAACGCTCAAAGTGATGCTTTGCATGTGATGTCTAGGCGTGTCTGGCTCTGAGTTCGGAAGAGCATGAGGCCATCTCCTAGCTTTCCTGGATCAGACAATTGCCTTTTGGCAGTGTACCTAGCAAGGTAAAGCCTGGTTAAAGCCCCCTCCACCCTTTCCATCTGTAGCTGTTTACTTTGAGTGACAGCTCACTGTGATGCTGAAAGAGTCATAGAAAGTTGTAGCAGATTCATTTCAAGCAAAGCACTGCCTCATTCACACCACAATCTCCTGAAAAACGTCATGTTGACAGCAAAAACCTCAAGCTTTATGGGAGGGGGCGTGAATGTGTGTGAGTGTAGAGGAATGCAAGAGTGCTTACGTGGATATTTGACTGACTTGGTGAGCAAGAGTGAGGTCGGACAAAATGTGAATCAGAGCTGGGTGGAACAAATGGAGAGGGAATGGATAAGTAATCATGCAAATCAGGATTTTTTTTCTTCTCAATTCTCCCGGTGCATGCTCCAGCTGTGCTGCTGCTTTGGGCCGGTCAGGAAGTGTTGGAAGGGGAGTGTGTGGGGTGGAGGCAGGGTGAGGTCACCGTGCTGATGGCCCCTGGGATGGGAGGAGAGAGGAGACACACTCAACCCACTGTCCCTGCTCAATCTATTCATTCTTATTCTTATTGTGAACTGAGCCCTTCATCAGCAACATATGGTATACCCCAGCACTGCATCTGGAAAACAGCACAGTGCTGCCATTTTGAACACTATCAAACACTGACCCCCTCTTTCACATGTGTGCCCATACACACACAGACGTGCACAGTGAGAGCGAGTTACCCACAGAGCTGTAGGCATGTTTAGAGACCACTGTGTGAGTGCCGGCCCCCGCGTGCTTGGGATGCCTTGGGTGTGACCAGGGTGGCCTGCAATCTGTGTATGTGAGAGTGTGTGTGAGTGGGTGTGTTATGGTTGCTCCAGCTGCCTGTCGTCTGCAGCTTGTCCCTTCGTTCTTACTAAAGAAATATAGCCAGCCAGACAGTGACTCAAGCACACACACACACACTCTCTCTTTCACACACACACGGACGTTCACACACATTGAGGAAAGGCTACTCAATGGAAAGTACTGCTGATAGAATTTGGAATTTCCTGGTCACCAGCAAGTTTCATTGGCAATAAGGCGCTGGTCATTCGTCAGGGCTTGACTGTGGCACCGAGAATAATTTCTAAGTGGGTGAACCACAGAAAGTCAAATTCAATAACGAAACCGAAAGAGTTGGCATCAAGCCATCCTATCTCAGTCACACAGATCCTTGGATACGATGGCGAGAGGTGAAAAGGTTTTACCGTAACCACAGAATTTCCAGTTCTCTGTAAAGTTTCCAGTTATCCATTGTGCAACAATTGCACTGTAGTTAAGTCTGGTGATTCTCAGGACTTGGCCAGCGCACTGCTCCCTCCTCCCACAACCACGTGTGTAGTTCTTACTGACTGGAGATCTACAAACCTAACCATGACCTCAGAGAATTAAATATTCTCCACGGAAAACCCCCACATCCCCAAAGTGGCATTTTAGGTTGTCAGCTGTATTGTGATTGAGTGTGTCGTTTCTGTGTGTGTAAAAGAGAAACAAG
This sequence comes from Notothenia coriiceps, assembly GCF_000735185.1. Classification (NCBI taxonomy): domain Eukaryota; kingdom Metazoa; phylum Chordata; class Actinopteri; order Perciformes; family Nototheniidae; genus Notothenia; species Notothenia coriiceps. The sequence continues at coordinate 41,552 of NW_011362922.1, read as the reverse complement.
GTGAGGGCTTACTTTTGTGGCTTCACTGTTTTCCATGAGCATGCATTTTCAACTTATGCCTGCGTTTGTTTGTTTAGTCAACACGTGTTTCTACTTGTACTAGTATTTATACTAAACATTAGTTATTAAGCCCAAAATAGTGGCTTTAGATCCTGCAGTGGTGTAGATTTGAACCATTATGTATCCGAATTGTATTCCCATTGTAAACGGAGTCTAGGTAATTGTTTTGAACGGGAATTTTATAATGGAAAATATAAAAACAACTGCTGTTTTCAATTAAGTCTTTCCATCCCATCCCCCACAACTCTGAAAAAGTGGAGAGTTCAATCCAAGCTGCCATGCTATATTTTCTTCTCTGAGTTCACCACTGGCCCACACCATATGGCCAGCAACAGGATGTAATGTACATTCCTTAGGTTGGTCTTGGATAACAACTTTTGTATTTTTTAAAGTATTTTTTCTCCAAACATTTAGTTTTACCAAGAGAAAAATAGAATGAAATGCTACAAAAAACTCAAAAATGTGAAGAAATGTATATATATATATATATTGTGTCTGTTTCCGTTTGCTTGTTGTTTTTGACCACACCCAACTTTTCTTTTGTCACGAAAGAGTGAAATTCATTACATAAAGAAACTTGGCGGAACACATGTTTTGAAACACTCACATGGGTGGGGGAACAGGCTAAGGTCTCATCTGGAATGCATAAAGCATAACAATACATCCCAACGTCTCTCATCGCTCTGGATAAAGAGTGAGGTTAGGCTGGGATATGAGTGGGTGGGATCCGCTATGTCTTAAGTCCTGCTGGAGTAGTATAGTCTGTGTAGATCAAGCTGTTCGTCCTGTGCCCTCCTTCATACATGTGAAAAATGTGCACGTTTAGGTAGGACACTTTTTCATTTGTCTTGTTAGGTTCAAGTGTTAATCGGCAAGATCTGTTTTATGAAGAATTTGTAAACATTGTTCATGATTGAAAAGTGTTCCATTAAAGAAACTCTCATGTATTATTCCTGGAATTTCACTTTTATGAGACATCAGTTTCTGTTGCAACATACTTTCCTTACTGTGCTCAGAGATGGTTAATCACTGTTTGCAATATCCAACTGTTTTCTATTTGTTCAAATCTAATTTTTTTTTTTCTGGACCATTTCTGACTGTTCCTACATTGTTCTTAGAAAAAATGCCTGACATACTTAGCTTGTGCAGAGACATGAAGAGTGCAGATTCAGAAAACCTGGAAACATTGAGAATCCACACATAACAAAGAACCTCTGCTACATGCCAGGTTTTATCGCTGTTCATTTTTATCACCCCACTTCCCAATGGTAACAAAGTTCGACCAGTCATCTTGTTCATAAAACACTACCAGGAAATCAAAACACCATGGGTATTATGGATTCCAATATCAAGTTTGGTTTCATGTGCCAGCAGGAGGCAGGTGACTCATAGATCGAGGTAGAGATAAAACATAAGCTTGTTCAGCTGCATGCTTTATGACTGTCCTATCATGTTTATTCCTTTGACTCTTTTCTTTTTTACGATACAACAGCTAGCATTTTTATATCTGTCCTGCAGCTAATACTCTTTCCGACTCACCACTCCGCTGATTTATACAGACTTTAAAATAGTAGGTGTAAAACCTCCTAATGACCCCAGTGTATCAGAGCTGCACTCACCCGTTTTAATCCTCTTACCTCAGAGAGCAAATTAGATAATTGCTAGGTGTTTACATTGGCCTATCGTGACCTTTGACATTATAAGCAGCTCTGAATATTAGTTCTACAACAAATACAAGCTTTAGATAATGCACTTAATTTTCAGATTCAGCTTCTTATTCTCCATGTATACACTATGTACACAAGTTTCAATGTGCTGGCAACACAATACAAAGACAATTATTGCTGGCACACACCTTTCTCTACATACAGTTGGAATTGGAAGCCTGCAGAGTAAGGGCTGCACTGTTAGCTGTCAAAGGAGCACAGATACACTGCTTGGAAAAGATAGCAGAGCAGCAGGAATGAACGAACCACTGATAGCAAGAGGACAAGAACTACTTTCTTCTCTGGCAGTTGAAGGGAATTTTAGCTGCAGATCACCAAATGAATCATATGACCAGGAGTGTTAATTCAAAGACATTTGATTGGAATTACAATTAACTATCAGTGAAGTGTGTCTGATGCAGCTGAGATATTCATCCGTGGATAACAGAGCAGGGAGAACTGTGTAAAAAGGCGATTCAAATTATTTCATAGCTTTTACAGCTTCATTCCAAACCCCTGAGGCGTATATCGCTGCAATTCGAAACAACAGTTTGTATGCTGGTTTTGCCTGTTGGGATATGTGTGCTGATGACATCGACTCCAACAGGAAGCCAGGGGCTAATGATTAGCACATGTTTAAGATCACTAGGGTGCCACAATCTGGAGATCGTCATGCCGTATGTCTCTGATTTATTTGGTTGTTGTTCCTTCACTAGGAGGGACAAGCACATTTCTGAAGTGAAAGAAACAAAGTCCTCTCCCCTCTAAAACATCTTTGCCTATTTAATCTGATTTAGTTTTCAACCAATGGAGATCTTCAGCTCGGTCACGGTCCATTCTGGAGCTTCAGAGTTTTAAATGGGAGAGGCACAGATGCTCCGAATGTGACCCTGCTTCACACTTGCACACAGGCCGGTCTATTATGTTGCTTTCACACCCAGCACAGATTTCTGATAGTACAGCCTCTCATAGATAAGCTGCAGACATTGCATATTATAGTCTGCGGCCTGGTCTGATTCCAGTGGAAGAATCAGTGAGCTTGTCTTTTTTTCTGAAGGCAATTTTTGTCCATGTTTATGGACTGTGTAAACATGCAATCTAGTATCAGTGTCACTGTGTGTGAACAGTTTGACATGGCCTTGCTAAGTGTGCAATCTTTTAACGCAGGTCTGTGTCTGGAGGGCTCCTCTCCTGCGTGGTCTGTGGGATGTTATCTGATAGTCACTAAGTGGTGAAACACAAACACCAAGAGCGACAGAGGGGGACGGTTCAGCCCTGAGGAACAGGCACAAGGAAAAAGACCTACACACATCCTGGAGAGTCAAATGCATCAAGAGGAATGTCCTTGTCTATGGTTGCAAAGGGAACTTAGTGATGTGTTTGATACTGTATTTTGATTTCGGGCAGTTGTAAGCTGCAACAAATACATGATGTTCGGTAAACAGCTGTACATTCCAACGTTTTCCAGCTGTGATGATTCAGAGATGTCCAGTGAGATATTTTACGGACAAGCGTTTTCAGCTATTCCTGATGACATTTGACCAGACTGACCTCAGAGCTTTAGTGGTTCCTCTTGTTTTGGCAGTGGCTTCCAAAGGTGAAGGAGCACTGAGGCGTTTCACCATTCCTTCATATTCCCACAAGTAAAATTGACTGTCCAGCTGTCCCACTAAGACGTCCTCCAAGCAGCCAAGACAGGGTTGTGTCCAAATCTAATCCCTAATTGTCTCACCCTTCCCTCAGCCCTGTGTTTGCTATTGGAGCTGGAGAAGTCTAAAAGTGTAATTTGGCCCCTCCTGCAGCCCGGGCTATATATCAGGGCTGGGCTAAAATTGAGGCGGACTCAGTCTCTCACAAAACAGCGGATGATTCCAGTAATACACCTCAACTGTAATACAAGTCTTGACTTGACTTTTGATATGAGCACTGGAGGGGCTGGGCTGCTGTGGTTTTGAATAAACAAACGTACACCTGAGATAATTTCCAGTGAAAGCAAAAAGAAAACGAAAGTTAATACTTTACTCACCTTGAATCGCGGCCCTCCACACAGAAATACAATCCAGAAATATTGGAGTTTTTATAGATTCACATATAAGGAAACAGCCATATCAAGCCTCCAACAAAACAACATATTATCATTGCAAGAATAGAGGATCAAACTAGAGTCAACAACATTGTGGATCCCTTCTCTCCTTGGGGTTGTTGTACTTTAAGTAAAAAAAGATTTTCTTCTAATTTACACAACCCAATGTTTCATAGCATTTCAATTTGTATTTTTACTCAACAACAGTTAAATCACTATGTGGTTTTGTTTTGGGGCAGGTGTTTAGCTTGAGGTTCTTCTTGAAAGCAGTGCAGCTCTTCCTCACTAACCTGTGATGCCTTTTTGGGAAATTTAAAATACTCAAGTTTAAAATTACTAACTTTTTACTTTCTAAATAGTTACCTTTCAAATATAGCTCACATGGTGAATCCCTGAATGAAACTGGGTGTGTTGGTTTTAAGTTTCAACTGCAGCTTCGCAACAATGGCCGTAACTATAGTAACTGGTGGTGAGCTGCTTCTGCCTGTTTGCTTTGTAATCCCACACTTTCAAAAGAAGAACAGGGGGACGGGTCAATGGTTTTGGATGGCTTCCAGTGCTTTCAGTGAGAAAGATCATAACCCCTCAGAGTTATGGTTGATCCATCACTAAGGCACCAAGAAATCAGTCAAAGGGATTGGCATATTATGCAGAATAAAGAAAAAACATCTTTTGATATTCTGACAGAAACTGGGAAACGGTTTTCACAGTGAAATAATTACCACAACACTTCAAACAATAGCCGTATGGAGGATTCATTTAATTGGGAATATGTGCTCGTCTTTTAATAAAAAAATATTTAATATCCAACTGCTTCATAATAGTATGATCTCACAGCTTGTCGTATCAAATATCTGCAGCACAGAAAGGGTGGGGCACGTTGTTGCTCACTGCAGTGAAGCTTCATTAACAGAGGAATGTATCACAGATGCTGTATTATGAGAACTCGTATCAAAAACAAAGAGTAGCTTTAAAATGTTAATGCCCACTTTGTGTGTAACAGTGCAGAAAACAATGCAGAAACAGTGTGGAAATCCTCTGAATAGAGACGAGTGATGAACCACTGGGGCAATTATAGTCTCCGCTCACTCCGCAGCCAGATTTGACTCCTCTCCCTGCTGTTGGTGCTGGAGCTGCCTTCCACCTGACCACTGCACCAATTACATCTTCATAACAGAATCCCCTCCAGCTGAGTGGTCGGCAGATAGTCAAAGATCTCTCTCTCTCTCTACCCCCTTCACCTCTGCCAGGGCTCACATCACTGCCTCACCCAGCATCCCACAGAGAGACTGGGCAGCAGCCTACAGTTCCTCCCCTCGAGTGTTTACAAACACAAACCACAGGAATCCACCTGATGTGCCAAAAAAAAAAGAGAGAAGGGAGAGAGCGGCATGGGCTGTGCTCTCCGACTGCAGCAGCTGATCACAATCACGTTTGGAATGGGCTGCTTTCAAAACATAAATGTGTGTCACTCTTGTCATTTGCATTCTGGTTCGCCAAACATCTTTGTCACTTGTAAGGAAATGGCCTGAGACCACAGTGTAATGATGGATGCTGAACCACGTCGGGCTGTGGCGAGCTCATCTCTGTCACTCATCTTTGAATCATGTGCGCGTGGAGATCCAAGCAGTTCCATCAATTTAGCATGACCGAAACATTGAACCGTGTTAGCTCCCCTTGGCACTGGACAGACTCTCCCTTCTCTCTGCAGGCGCAGGAGTAAACAGGAGGCCTGCTTCACACACAGAGGCATTCTGGGCATACCGCAGGGCCTCCAGAGAGCTGGTCTGTTCACACACACACACACACACACACACACACACACACACACACACACACACACACACACACACACACACACACACACACACCATCTGGACGGTACACTGTTGGACACGTGTGGTTTACGAAGCTCTGTGTGCACTGTTGGAGTTCAGCCAGTGGGGGGGGGGAGGTATGGGCAGAGGGCTGTCCAGCCACCTCCAACCATCTGGAACAAGGTCATCAGGAGTCATCCTAACTGTGCTGGTAGTTATTTAGGTCGCCAACATTGTGTGTCCGGTACAGAAAAGAAAATGAATAGAGATGTATCAGGCAGGATAAGGCCTTACATAGAGAAACATGACATCTATACAATCAAAAATAATACTAATAGAATTAACACGTGAATCATGAAACACAACATGCCATCATTGTGTTTTAATTATTATGTCATATTGATGTTTTATTACTAGTGAAATAATGTATGCTTTTGGGCTTACATGCAGAGGGAGTCTTACTTACATTTTTCAGGGCTTTGCACTATAATAGCATAGGATTCTACAAACAATCCTGTGGATTTAAGGGAAATCCAAGGGATAGGCTACTACGGAAAGGGAAAAAAAAGAAAAAAAGTGTTTTAGGACGGGCCTCTGGTGACGTGCAGGGCCTGCAGGGCGGTGTTTCTCAGGCGGAGAAAGAGACTGACTGGGGTGTGTTAGCCACATCTGGAATAGTAGCTACAGATAAAGAAGTCGAGAGACGCAGAACCTCGCTGAGACTTTCCCCAACTCTTCACTTCAGCACTCCCTTTTCCACGGAAACAAGCTTCTTGCTCTGCCTAGCCACTTGTAAGTTGGAGTAATGTGCCGGAGTTCCTTTTGTTTTAACTTTTTTCATTGACTTTTTATTTTTTGCCATTTAACAAGACGTCACCCCTGGACTTTAAATCGACTTTGGATTTACTTACACAGCACGCAAATTCAATATAGCCTATGTCTCATATGTTGTGGCTTTAACCGACTAACTCTTTTGTTATTCACCATTTTAAAGTTAGACTTACACCTAACGTTCAGGCGCACGCATGGCGCCACTACGCTGGAATGTTTCTCCTGCAGATGGGTTGCGTTTGTTTTCCAGCAGCATGCATTGATTAGTCGTGGATCAACCCTTTCTCACTCATATCGACCTTTCTTCACACAGTTCCAAGGTGGAGGTCTTTAACTTAGTTTGCAAACGCGCAGTCCTTAACAAAATGACTTTTAATTAAATCATTTGGAACTCTAAAATGGATAAAAAAGTTCAACATCTTGTTATCAACTTGAGAATCGATTTAGCTGCATTACTTCAGCTTCACTTTAAACTCAGCATTGACTGTTTTATTGCCATCAGGAAGGAATTAAAGTTCTCCCTTCTGTTCTTTCTACGTTTGAGTGTAAGGTGATACTTTCACATTGAGGTAAACATTGCGGTTAGTGCAGAAGTGAGGGAACAGCGCCACCTGACGTCGAGATGAGTTTGATCTGCACGCCTTTTTTTGGAGGGATTGTTAACCCATGTGGATTGACTTATTTTATGTACTGTATCCCTCTAGATCTACTTGAATCATGCTGCTCATCCTGCTCGGAGTGCTTGTTATGCACCTCATCATTCTCATTCTTCTCATCGTGTCGACGGCAGCAAGTGTAAGTATTTCCTGTTTATCAAATCATTTTAAATTGTAAAAAAAAACAAACAGAATAGGCTCATGATGTGAGTAGGTTAGACAACTATTTCAATGTAATGATCATTTTTGGTCCCGTTTATAATAGTTCTAGGCTATGCTGTGGATGATGCAGTGTGTTTAAATGTCTCTGTGTTGTTGTGTTTACCAGACCTGGTCTGTAGGTGGGGATAGAACCACAGATCTGTGGTACACCTGCACAAACTCTAATGGAGGCTACCACTGCAAGCCAGCCATCAGTGAAGGTTTGTCAGCTTTCTGGAAAAAACAAACTACATTTTGTGTTGTGCCTTCATTGGAGAATTGAATGTGTTTCTAAACCCATGCTCTTCATCTGTTTCCAGACTGGCTCCAAGCAGTGCAAGCCCTCATGATCCTGTCCCTGCTATTCTGCTTCTTCTCCCTCATTGCGTTCCTGTTTCAGCTGTTCAAATTGGTCAAGGGCGGACGCTTCTTCTTCACCGCCATCTTCCAGATCTTGGCAAGTGAGTATGACTTCATCACTGACGGGTCACACCCTGAGCAGATGCTGGTGGAGTCATGAGATCATCAGCTTTCAGATCCTCCTCACCTCTTTCTTCATTTGTCCTAGGTGTGTTCGTGATGTGTGCGGCGATCATCTACACCGTGATGAGCCCAGATGATGGATCCGTAAAATTCGGCTACGCCTATGTGCTGGCCTGGGTGTCTTTCCCTCTCACTCTCATCAGCGGTCTCATTTATATCGTCCTGAGGAAGAAAGAATGAGGAGAGCAGAGGAGAAAGGAGGAGGGGTTGTTAGGATACCCCTTACAAGAAACATCGCACTGTGCCTACTGCCCACAGACCATAGACTGACATCCAACCATTACAACAAAAGTGGATGTGTCACTAATCATTTCAAACAAAAAATCTAGACAACACGGCTGGGGATCTATTTTTTGCTGTATTTCAGTATCCACTACATTCCCTTCACATTGAAAAGTATCACATCTGTTTTCATCGTGAATCTTACCACAAGCTGAGCGTCACTACAAGTGTTTCCCGCGGTGACAGATTATCTTTAAAACGTGTTTGTAAATGTGTTGGAGACATATTGACTTGTGTTGCATCCTGGCACCTGACTTCCACAAATCCATCATGTGTGATAACAAAGATGAGTAATCCTGCCTTCAGTACAAATATGTACATAGTGTCTGTGGTTTTTAGACATATTTATAACATTTTTACATACATTTTGTACATAGTGTTGTCAAGTTAACATTGTCATGCTCATTTATGTGATAGAGTTTATTTGTCTCTCACAAATCATGCAGCTGTGCCAAAGAGATGTCGCTTAAACCGCCAGAGTATCAAGCTTTTAAAATGTTTTGTCTTTGAGTGTCAAATGCTTTGAACCACGTGCCTTACTTAGAATATCTGTTCTTGAAGGAAATGAGAAACTCCTCATAAATAAATAAAAATAACACTAAGAAGTAAACTTATGAAGTTTTTATGAATTATCATTTTACTTGATATACCAAATATAAAAATGTTTTGGATTTTTGTTATGTAGTTTTAAAAAATGGTGCTTTTGTATCTACTATTCTTGAAATGTATAGCCTACCTTGTGTTGCAAGTGTGTCCTGTGCTGTGATTAATTTGCTTTGTACAAACAAACAGTTTGCATTTTTGTCAGTATTCTTCTTAATAAACCCTTTTGAAATTAATGATTTGTACTGTTCATATATATGGAGTTTGCAAAAGTTTGATAAATTAGCTGTGTGAATACTTTTGGGGCTCACAAAACGCAATCACATTTTACCCTGATATGTCTTGTTAATTGACTGTTTGTTTGAATACTATCTGATTAAATAACTGTATGTGGGTAATGGCAAATTACAAAAGTGTTTAAGACTGACGTTCAGTCACACAGCTCCTTGCAGTAGCTTCATTTTAACACTTGGTGGAGCTTTGACACACAAAACACTCCCAGGACATTCACCCCAGGGGAACTCGGATGCTGGTGAATATCACCACATAGACACACAGTGCATTTATATATTATAAATATATTGAGTTGAAATAGACAATCAATTCTTAGAGAGGGACATCAATGCTTTTGCAAAGTTAAAAACTTGTTTGTTGAACACAGTTGCTCGTAATAAAAATGATTGCTCAGTAAAACTGCTGATCAAATAGCTTTTTTATGTTCAGACTATAAACAGACAAACTTTGAAAATACAAATAGCACCATCTGGCTGCAGTTTGAGGACATGGTTAACACTTGCTGGAAACTTGGCACATTATTTCAGCAAAACAACATAAATCAAAGAACACAGTTAAATGTTACTCAAGAAAAATGCCGCAACAGCATCTTTGTGAGGAAAAGTTGTTAAACATCAGACCTTTTTTAGACCATTGGCTGCTACCCCGTAAAGCTTCTCATAAAAAACACAGATCTGCTTTCATGCCTGACAAATTTCCCTGACAGATTATCCCCTCTCTTTCACATTTATAAAATGTTTAACCACCAATACAAAATCTATTACTCAGGTTATACCTACACTGCAGACACAACACAGGCTTCTTCTGTTCTGTATCGCCAGCACAATAATTCCCTATTAGCAAAACTATCTGTATTACATGTTGTTCTAAAATAATTTTCAGACAGTTTCAGGGATCAACATTAAATGTCATAGTAGGATTAATTAATGTGTACTAGTAAAGTGTTATATATTTTACTAAATAAAAAGTAATGGCAGAGTGTAACTGCATTGCATAATTACTAATGCTGCAGCTGAACTTTTGAACTTCTTTATAAGATATTATTATATATTATGAGTTGCTATTTGATGTGTATTTATCATCGGGAACAAGGCAAAGGAAATAATTATTAAATAAAGCTGTAAAATTAATGCAGAAAATATTTCCCTTTATATAGTTGTGGAGTTGAAGTATAAAGAGACATACACTTTCACAATTAAACAGTCCAGTACTTGAGTAAATATCCTTGGTTATATTCAAATGTTCTTCTTTTGTTCTACGGGTACAGGGAATAATCCGTATCCAACAAATTAGTGTTGACACTCATCGCAAATATGACAAGCACTTTGCTTATAATTCCACTAGGTGGTGACTGCAACACACTTTTCTTGTAATTCATTTTCACAAAAGATGTTTTTTAAAGTTTTTTATGATTTTGAAAGGAATAATTAAAACTCTGTTGAAGTCATATAGCATTATATATATATATATATATATACTGTATATATATATCTGTTCTCACTAAAGAAGATACATTTACAGCTCTGTTTGTGGAACAATACTGGAGTAACATGACACTAATCTTCTCTCATGCTCCCTCTCAGAAGTTGTCACCGCAGTGGATTATTGAAACAGGATTCTGCTCTTTGATCAAAACCAGTTTATATATGTCTTACTTAACATCAGAAGTAAAGTTTATGGGTGCCAGCTCTCAAATGTACAAAAATAGTGTTGTTTGCTTGGGGATAATATATATTTTTTTAATTAGTTGGAAAACAGGTGATTACATGTATTTATATTAGATATCATACCGAAAGAAATTAATTTACTTACGTAACCACACGATAATCGGATGATGAACTTTTAAATGTGTTGTACTGAAATGTAGATGTTCCTAAAGTTTCATGTAAGATTCATGTTACTGCTATATGACAAGAATCCAAACATCTCAGACTCCAGTGATGTTCACAGAAAACACCAGCAGCCATGGAAGACAAACACCAACCTTTTCTTCAGACCCCAAGGTGCAATTACCATTAGTTTGAATACTACCCAAAGCCATCTGTGCACACACATATATGAACGCCTGCTGTGTGATTTTCAGGCAAGCAAAATTCCCTAGGAACACATACACACCTACAAACATGTGTTAAATCCTAATGTATAAATTATATACCTTTATTATGCCCGTTGAACATGCCGAAGGTGGATTGCATTCACATTCACAGGTTTGTTGGTTCATCAGTTGTGACACAAAAGAGAGGCCAGTTAATGCTGCTCTGGTTTAAGTCCCTGGGCATACTGATAACATATTGAAGATGTCAAGAAAACTCCTGAGGCCTCACAGCTCTTTTTCAACCCTAAGGGTTATTTATCACTGGGAGGGTCATCAGGGGGCACTTAGTATTTACTGCAGGACATGCAGGAAGGGGGAGAGGGGATTCAGAGGAAGCCACCCTCATCACCACTGGGCCCTTACCTTCGTAGCTGTTTAGATACATCAACACTGTTTAACTACCTGATACAGACCAGGATATTTCACTGACATGTCTGACTCTCTCAAGTGTTAAACTGTTGCAGAAAAACAGCCGAGGACATTTACACGTTTGCAGCCGAGTGTTTTCTTGGTATCCCAGGAACGCATCAGGATCATTTCCATAAGTCCACGGTTGGAAATGTCTCTGGTGGGGCAGTAATGGTCGTGAAGCAGCACATACAATAGGACTGCAGCCAGCTGATGGGTCCCTGAATGGGACATGTGAGTACTTCAGAGGAAGCTGTAGCCCTCCTCTCTTCTTTCTCTTTAGATTTGTTGCCTTTTTCTTCCAGGCTGTCTGTCTCCAAGAACAAACCCCGGAGCCTTCAGATGTAGCTAAATGATAGAGAAAATGGGCAAGCCCAGTTTATTCAAAGCTGATTTCATCACGCCCATAAATCTCTGAGAAATCAAAGCCCATCTTATTCCCGCCCCTCTCCTCTCCCATTGTCTTGCTAATACCCATTAGAGTGCGGCTGGCTGCCCACTTTGACAGGATCTGGGCAAAGTTGCACATTTGGAACCTGGAGGCACCTTTGACCCATGACCCCTGGCGTTAAATCTTGCCACTAGCATCCGCCTAAGTCCCCCGCCATGTAGAGGAATCCCCCTGTCCCATTTCCTGCCTGAAACTGCCTAAAACTCACAGGGAGACTTGAAGATATAGGAGGAAGATGACAAGAGCGTGAGAAACAAGAATTCTGTTTTTTCTTCGTTTGACTTAAACACGTGCACATCACTTCACATATGCCTACGCAAAGAGAAAACAACATCTTCACTGCTATTCATTTGCACATTCAGGCAATATCCATAAAAATAGCATGGAGGGATTTGGGAAGCAGCGCTAACTTGTTGTACATCTCACACACATACTTCAGACACACTGAAAAGCTGTGTAGCCACTAACCAGCAACAAAGACCTTCTAATCTAACACTGGTGGCAAACAAGGGTTACTATACTGGTGTGACGAGGCTACTGAGGCATACATTTCTCCTTTAATTATACAACATTGAGTTGGAGAGTGTCTTGCCCCTCTCTGGTGTTTCAGGCCTGAGCAGGGCTCCTCCAAATTAGAGAGCAGTGTGACAGTGCTGAGATGCATCACGATGGGGAAACATGGAGCAGCGCGGTTGCACGGCTGCTGATCCATTTATGGGCTTCAAATACATTTCCCACATTTAAGCTGGAGATGAAAATATGCAGATAATTTGAGAGAGCTTGTGAGAGCTTGCACATCCAGGCACGTGAGGATGATTACACACAGAGTGGCACAAAATTGGTTTGAAAACATGATACAGTTGAGAGCAAAAGGGATTATCTTCTCTTAACGCATAACTGAAAAGGTGATCACCCCGAAATGAAAATATTAAATGTATTTGATCGTTTTGTCTATGAAAGTGTTTCTTCGCTAAGACATCATTCTCTTATTTAGTGCCAGGAAACTGCTTTTGGAGTCAGAGGCTGACGGTACTGAAAAACTCCCTTTGTATAGGACTCAAAGGAATTAGTTTCTAAAACTTCTGCACATGAATAATTCCTTGCTAATTCCGCCATCTTGTGAACATTTGTGTTAACTTTCTTGTAGTTATTTTTATAATCTATAATGTTTCTTTACCACGTTGTTGGATTTCCTAGTAACAGAGCACCACTGAAATAGATATACACTTATACATACATACATGCATATAAAAAGGCATTCATCTGTCAGTGGGCTAAATAAGCCTGAGAGGCGGATGTGATATCTGCTGGCAGATCAAATGAAGGATGGCGGTCGTGGCCTAATTGAGGGGTCAAACTGAAGTAGCTGTGTTATTTCAACCTCACTGACCCTGGTCGGTGGCCCCAGTCTCCCTGGTGGATTTTAGAGTGGATGGGGATTCGAGACCAGCCGAGCAGTAGGTGCTTGTGCTGGGTGTCTTTGTTTGTCTTCCCAGCCTCAATACCCTTCTCTGGTGACTGATGATCAGAGTCCTGGTGGCTGCTGGAGTCTGGAAGGAGGGAAGCTAGAGTTACACCTTTAGCAAACACTCTGCTGCTGAAAAAAAGATGGATAAGATTGTTGCTTACACCAGCTAAAAAAGTTCACGTACACAAACCCACACACAAACACACACAGGTAGATCGAGAAGTTGCCAGTTCCCAGACTCTATCTGCTCAAACAGATTGCCAGACTCTTTGCCAGGATACTTTTCTTATCTTTCTGCTTCGTCAGCAGAAAAATCCCATGGATCGCCTGCATCCTCTGATTGGATGTAATGGCCTATTTCCTCCTTCTTCCTCTCCAGCTCAGGATCACTACAAGCCAGGTTACGTTTACGGCAATTTATCCTCATTAGTCCTCAATTGAGAAATGGTTGTGCCCAATATACTTTGCTGCAAGAGAGACCTACAGCTTTTTGTAAAAAGTCTGTTTCTGTGGTGCAACTTCGAATATGTTAATGGTCAGGTCCACTCACCTTATTAGGACCACCCCAAAATATATGATCTTTGTTACTGTCTGTTTAAATTGCTTCTGTGTGTTCTATCTAGTCTTAGAGTGAATTACATAGATTTAGATACAATGGCTGACAGCGCAACAGCTAAAAAGCTAATCATGTGTAAATGAACTTATTCACAATATGGTCAAAATGTGCCTTTATTTTGCGGGGATTTAGAGTAGCAAAGAGATAACTTCCTATCGTCAAATAGAATGTATGAGTAAGAATTCCCAATAAGAGCTCTGAAGAGTGTTGATGTGATAGTGACTGGGCAATGTAAGCAGCACGAAGGCCAGGAACCCTTTTTAAAGCTGCTGACATAAACCTCTAAACACTGAGGAACCCCAGCTGTAAGCAGCTAGTCTAAATCTTGTTATCACATAGTTAACCCTGTCAGGGAGAATGGTCGGTCACCCAAATATTAAGACAGAGTGAGAGCAGATTGAGGAAGATCTGCTCAGAGTACAGACTCCTGAGTTCAGATAGGGTTAATAGGTTCCCCTAAACGTCTGTGTTGTGCAAATATTGACAGTGACTCCAACGTCTCATCTAATGACTGTGTCCATGTGTCCTCTGGTCATGTTGTCTGCAGACTGAAGAGCCCAAACATCTGCTCTGCGATCACTCCTCTGCAGTAAAACAGTCTGGATGAACTAGCACCCACATCGCTAATGATTACCCAGACTGCCTGCAGCTGAGATGGGACATTTCGAAAGGTACAATTGCAAGAGTAAAGCTACGAAAGGATGGTTGCACACACTAGTGGTTCATCATGAATCAAACAATTTGGCTTTAATGAGAAGTGTGTAACAATATCTTCCCTTATCAGTTTTTTCAAAATATAATGATATTATTTTGTCTGAAAAGGAACATTATTTAATTACCTGAATAATGTAGTCTCAATTCAATCACTATATTATATTATTATTTTAATTTGAGCGAGTCAACATGAAATATGAGCAATACAATGACACATGAGACTATTGTGTAACTTAATCAGTTTCACATTCCAATAAGAGCAATTCAAATCTGCTATTGAAGTTATTAAAAGTCATGAAAGTTTTGATCCACACATTCTTCTGAGATCTTCCGAGATATAATTTGTTCAAAACCACCCCTTTACTCTAGTGTCTTTCTGCAAAAACACATTTTTTAATATGCGTACCGAAATAACAGTTTACTGAGACAAGTCAGGTTAATTAAAATGTCTCTTAAGAGCCTCCTATTCCTCATTGATGGTGTCAGGCAGAGAAATTGCCCCAGGCCCACACAAGGTTGTGAACTCTATAAATGTGTTTTGGAAAAGTCTGAACTGGTGAGTGAATTGTTGTTAAGACAGAAAACACTTAAACCCAGTCGCACCCTATGCACAGCTGGCATGTACCTTATTTCTGCCAGCTATATATCTAGCTTCTAGAATATCACGTATTTCTTTACTGCATATCCTCAAAAATGATTTCCTTAACAAAAGCATGCCAAGCTGGATTGCACATTCATCAAAAAATTTGGAGCTTCAAAAGAAATGTGCATTCTTTGGATATCTTTGAAAGACGTGTCAAGTGGCAAAGGCAAACAAAGGTGATCATTAGCCATATCAAAAAGAGCATCAACAAATGAGCCAGTTAACCTTTCAACCTGCAGACACAGCGCTCTTATTGGTCAGTGAAGTGAAGCATGAAGCATTGTGTCACCCCCATCAGACCAGGATAGCAAAGCTTTTTTGGACAATAATCTTTCTTCTTTTTTGTTAAAAAAACAGACTTTCATGTTGCCTGAGGCTTACCTATTTAGTTCAAAAATTAAAACATAACATTGATATAGTTATATCACTCCAATAGTGAGGACAGTGATCAAAAGAAAAGGTAGTTAATACATTATGGACAGAAACCGCACATTTTTAGATCCCTTTTTTTCCTCCCTTGAACTCTCAACATGGTGTGAAGCATTTTTTTTCAGGTCTTTAAACTTGGCTGGAGATAAACTTTGTAATAGCTTACTCCTCAGCTAGTTGCAGAAATTGATGGCTGTCAGAGAAGAGCCTTGACCCTTTGATAGCTGCATTTAAATGAAAAATAACCTGCAAACCTTCACATGATTCATCCAAGAAGTCTTTCAATGTGAAGTGCACAGACAGTGGTTGGTATATGACTCAGTGTCCACAATGTACTGTATCAATAATATCCCTCATTAAGCATTGTTACTTACAAACTCCCTGCATTCATTTATCTGCTGAAAAGAAAGAGTTTCTGACAAAAGTAATGAGCTGTTACATCTTCATTGGCACCTCAAATGTGTTAATGCGCTTTAATAAGACATATTTCTATCTGTGGTTGTCAAGAAGCCTTTTTTCAGCACCAAAGTTCACACTATGTTCCTTTTGTAAACACTAAACTTCTGGCTCATGATGAAAAGCAGGATTCTTCGGAAGAAGCTCTAGGTTAGCAGAGGGTAACATGAGGATTTGTTTGCTGTAAGCCCATGGCAGAGCACAGCGGTCAAATACTGACTTGCTATATCCTTAAAGCTGTACATCATCTGACTGAATCACCACATAAGTCAACAGAAGAAATCATTATACAGGATACACTTAAAAATAATATGACGTGTAAAAGTATACACTTAACACACACACATAAAAAACCCCAGTGCTGTGAAACATAGCGATGAGAGCAGTAATTTGTTTACTCAGTGCCATCTCAATTAGAAAGGTCCATTAATTCTGGATGTGTGATAGGACTATGCAAGGACAGGACTGTATGTCACACGTTCCTCTGCCCCCCTACCTCCAACAGAGCACAACAAGCAACATAAATCTGGTATGGCCATAAAACCCTGCCCTCCACTGAGATAAACACTCAAAGGTAAACACAGTCACTAGCAGATTCCTTTACACACAGACTATTTAAAACCCATGTTTTCTGCATGTGTTAGCTATAACCTTATATGTACACGCAAATACACCAAGGCCAGTTGTAGGTGGCTACTGCACAGCCAGATGTACGGAGCCTAGCGGCCTGATGCGAAGCCTGTGAGCGTTCACATTATAAACCGCCGCTAAAGACGAGTGGTGAGTGTCGTTGACCAACCCTGACGGCTGAGGCTCACCAAAGTCTGTTTGATCTTGGAGCAGCCTGCTCAAAAACACAGCGAGGCAGGATGTTGCAGGATGTCTGTTGTAGGCAACATGAAGACCATTTTTGACATATTATGGTGACATAGTGCAGCAGAAATGTTCTCATCAAAATTGTTTACTGCGAGCACACCTGCAAAGTAAGTTGTTGCCACTCCCGCTGGGTTTATCCCAACGTTTTAAAAATGTGTTATCAGTCAAAGCTTGGTTGGTGATTGGCTAATGGTTACACAAGCCAAAAAATCGTTGTGAAATCATAAAGTGGCCAAAATCTGATCAGCTCATTTTCAGACAGGATTTTATATAAATGGATCAGGACAAAAAGTGAGCAAATATTTGTTCCTGAAACTTTCAGAATCTCTTTACACAGAAGATACACATGTTTATGTACAAAGACATGAAAAAGTGGATTTTGCATAATACTGTAGGTGACCTTTAAACCAAACTCAGTTTACAACTTTTAGAAAAGAAGATGAGGAAATCATAAATCCATGTAGGCTTAAATGTAAAAGGCCATTCACTCTCATAGGAAATAATATGAAGAATGTTGTTTGTATGACAAAATTAGACAACTTTCTAGTTCACACCCCATAAATGATCTGACATGATGTTCTTGTCGAAACCTGAGGCTGTTGCTGAACTTTGACAAGGATTTGTATTAGACACTGAGTGAGAGGCAAGGACGAGGACGAGAGCAGCAAAGTCATGTCAGCTATTAAACTGCCTTCAATATAAATTAAGTAATCTGTGGTGTGCACTTGCTTCCTGTATTAAGAAGCTTTTCTAAAGATGAATTGCTTCAGACCATGTTCTTACAATGTAGGTCAGATATTGAGCTTTATTTTAGTCTGTTCATTATTTGCAGGAGGAAAGAGAGAAGAGGGAAAGGGAAAAGATAGGGAGAGAGCCTTTTGAGCGCTGAGTCTTCTGAGCTGTACTCATGCTGTCTCCGGGTGGATGTTGAGTTCTAGATGAGCTAAAAGCGATTCTCAAAGTGTGTTGGGCATAAAGCCATCTTTAGAGCCGACAGGTCCTTTGATCCTGTGGCTTGCAATGATTTGTTGCTGATTTATGTGGAATTTGGTCTTTTTTAATTCAAGTGTCCCCTTCACACACACACACACACACACACACACACACACACACACACACACACACACACACACACACACACACACACACACACACACACACACATACTGTACACACACACATAAACATACTCCTACTAAGCCCTATCTCTGCTTTATTCAGTCACTCAGCGCCAACAGACCAAATGCGAAGACGCCAAGACACAGCTAACTCAAAAAACTGCTTGGAAAACAAGGAAAGAAAACATGCCACAAAAGACAAAAAAACATGGGAAATAATTTGTAAAATAACACATTTCAAATACTGTTGGAAATTGGTTACACTGATAATTTACTGCATAGTGTACAACACATTGCAGTAAAGGCCACTCCAAAGTAAACAGAGGATGTTCCAGGTGAAAAAAGAGAATGTAACCTTCTTTTTACTTTTAGAAAATATGTGCTTACAGGACCAAAACTTCCTGCTCCACTCTGGCTCGATAAAGAACTGGAAACTTTTTCAGCATCCATCATTGTTTCCGACTGCTTGTTCGGGTAGAAGAGCAGCTTATGTGGTACAGTATTTCATTATTTATTCTACTTTAATTATATTTCCCACAGCTACGTTGTACATTCTTTAAATCAAATCAAACACTATGTCGTTTCATTATTCTGAGAAAAGTGACAGTAAAAAACACCTTTATGAAGATACTGATACTTTTTTAGCTGAACTCAGTAGCAAAGTATTTTTGTAGGAGATTACACAATCAATATGCGGGTGATTTTTGGTTATAATTATTTCAGTCGCAACCCAAATCTGGCTGTAAAGTCTATCTTATCAACAACCCCCTCAACTACTTGCTCTACTTTCCACACCACAATACCTGGGTCTGCTGCAATGCACATCTAAGGATGCGATCAAACCAAAATGACATTATAACCAAACATACGTTTTTTCCGGTTTAGCTGTAGAAGCTTACTGTAATATGTGACGTGTAAAGGACATCTTCTCTTACAAAACTGCTTAAATTAGGAAATTAGTGAAAATTGATGGCAAAATGATTAGACAATAATCATAAAAGAACACTATTATAAGAATTGTGTGTAATGAGTCAAAATGGCCGCATGCAGCTTATTCTTTGAAAATAAGAAAGTCATTACAATGATAATAGTAGCTGTGTTACTGGAGAAATAATTGAATTAGTCTGTCCTGTCTCTCCGAATATAGAGCATACCCAGTCCTCTGAGTAATGGGTCACTGGTTGGTGGAAATGCTCCAGTACGTGACCTGAGAAGAACACAAACTGTTTAACTGGGCGAAGTTAATAACTGGATGTAGCAGGGACCATTTAACAGTGCTGTTAATGTGGGATGACATCTAGTGTGTGTGTGTGTGTGTGTGTGTGTGTGTGTGTGTGTGTGTGTGTGTGTGTGTGTGTGTGGTTGAAGCAATGAGGACATGAGTTACAAAGCCGAACCAGCCGCCCACCCACCACATTATTACCCCTCCCACCCTTTTCTCTCTTTACTGTTGAAGGTTGCAGCAACAGCCAAGTCAGAAGAGCCGGAGCTGAACAGGATTGAGCGGGTGGTCATCTGCGAGCCCTCTCAATAAAACATCTCTGTACATCAGGTTAGGAAGTATATTTGGCCTTGTGCTAAAAGGGATACTGTTTTTCTTTTAATTCCACATGTGTCATAGCATTGAGTCAACAGAAACACTTATTTACGGAAAAACTAGTACACACTTTTTTGAACCTGTGAAGACCTGTTCTATATGATATCAAAATAATGAAACCCTGACTAACCCTTAATCAATATACTAACCCTGACTGACTGCCATTGTCGAAAAGCCCTAAATTCTTCTCTTTGAGGATATGCTACCTATTTATATTCCTAATTTACGTTCTGACAGGTGAGAAGATATGTTTTAAAGTGTGTGACTATTAAAGATTGGAGCTGTTTGATAGAAACCCTGATGGGTCTGGAGCTACACTTCTCAAACTAGCATAGCGGCACTCAACCCCCCTGCCAACGTGCATGTAACACTCACTCACTGAACAGTTGAATGGAAGGTGACACATGAAGGAAAACAACAGAACTAAGACTATAGATAGGATGGATGACCTAGATAAGGATCTCTCTTGTGGTAATGACTGAAATTAATTTCCATACTACGACTACCTTACTGTACCAATTTCCACGAATTGGTTGAAACGTAGGCAGATAGAATGGGAGATGCACCTTGTTAATCCCAAGGCTTTGAGCCATCATCAAGGGAAACCCAGTGAACAATAGATACTGGAGATGTTAATGATACTGGGAACCACTTCTAGCAGCACCCACGTTTTGAGATAGCACATGTTTCGATACGCTGTGCGCCAGTGGCTGTGTTGGGAAGCTGGGAGAAAGGAGATCAGAGGAGGTTCTATAATAGGTCCTCTGTATAACTTCGACCAGCTGGTGTTCACCCACAGAATGGAAAAACTGAGCTTTGGGGTTCTGCATGTTGTCTCACAATGTGACTTAATGGAAGTCATCAAAGGGAAAAGCAGAAGAGAGTAAGGTTTTGAATGAATTACAAGATAATTGCTGAGGCTTTTAGATGTGGGATGAAGCAGCACTGGCTTGAATATGGAAGGAAAGAGGAATACGGGTGGGAGGATTCCTGGTGAGAGGAAAGCTTCATTTGGGATTCATTATTTGGCATTTCCGCTGTTTTGCTAAATTAATCATAAGAGTTTGGTATCATGCAGATAAAACTTGACAATCTGTTTTTCTCTCATATCAAGTTTCTACTTGTTTCGAGTTTGAGCATCAACAACATTTACAAAAGGGCAAATATAGTAGCAAAGAAGGAAATGAGAGCTTGTCATCTCAGTGACAATGAGTGACAGCACTCCCCTGATACCATGGCAACACAAGGAATTCTACTCAATAGAGCCCATGGCGAATCGAGACCTTGATGTATGCTGCTTTTCGACTGAGGACAGCATGGAGAGGGAGAAGGACAGGACTCTTTAAGATAAGGAAAAGTTAGCAGGCTCTATAAAGATATGAAATGTAATCGTGAGAGTGAATTGCATTCTCATTGGGAATCAATTTGAGGCTCACTATGAATCATTGCCACACTTTAAAAGTTGGAGTACGAGGAGTTCACAAGGCTAAGTAAGAGGTTTCACGAAGGGATCTAAGTTGCCGCAAATGTTCATTTATCCCTTTGTGGCGTTCAATGCCCTTTTTCATTTGCAGTATATTGGCCCAATGTGAAACCTACTAGACATGAGTGAATACATGATGATAAAATAAAATCCAGTTTGAAGAGTTATCTTTTCTCTTATTTCAACTTTTGTCAAACTACTGAATTATTTAAATGTTACATTGTACATCCTCTGTGTACACAAACACACATTTGATTGGCCAATGTAGTCTTCTGCAAGATAATGTTACATGGCAGTACAACTAACGTTAACCTGAACGCAGCCTGAAGCAACTGACAGCTAAAAATAACACAATCACATGTTGAATGGTACATTTATTTATCCTATTGGTCCCCCCATAATCACCAAAAATATATTAAGATATATATAAGGGTTTTTTTGCAAGGCACAATCTTGAGGTGTATTGAAAATGAGCACCAAATACATCAAAATACTAAAGGAGAGATAAGTGATACATTTTGAGAGATAAACAGAGCCTGGTGCAGGGGTTTTCTTGGGAAATTCCCTTCTCCATTCTGGCACTGCTTTAATTTCCGTTTAATCCCAGGAGCAGGAGTTTAACGAACCATTTAATTGCAAAATCAGATTAAATCCCTGAAAGCCTTGAAATTACCTCTGTGTGAAGTGTTCCTCCGATGCTCAAGGCACACATATTACTGTCCCTAGTTACTTTTTATTGTAAGATCTCTGTTAGAAGAGAACAAGTCCTTGAGTCGTGAAATCCCACATCTTACATCTTTTATTCTTGTACACAGCCATAATCAAATGTGTTCCGCAACATAATTTGATTAAATAAATATGCCGGGCGGGCTTGTCTGTGCCATGCTATGTAATCAGGGGCGCTAGTTTAAAAGAGCATCCCTATAGGACACACATACAGTATGTTTAGATGTCACTGTCTGGTCCTGAGGCCAGCTTAGACAGTAAAATATGCCTTCCACTCAAGATTAGCACCGGCTAAAGGGCAGAAATCCTCCTAGTTGGCCTTTCTGGAGGTTGCAGACAGACAACAGACCATGCCCCAGTCAGTCCAGCCAATAATCCCACTGAGAGTCCCACAAAACCCTTACCCCTCAAGGTTCACATCTTGGATTATGAAGGTGACATTGGTCCATATAGAACAGGGGGCTGTACACGCCTCATTACAGAGAAAGCAGGATAAGACTAGATAGCTTTTAAATGTCTGAGCTGGGTGGCCTCACAGGTGCAGTCTGAGCATATAATGCTGATTTTCAAATGCAGCCTCCATGTGATTGATGTAAATAAAAGAAAATTAAAGACATCAGATAAGAACAGCAACCAACATTCCTGCAACAGTTCAACAGCCCAAATAGTTTTGCTATCTAGGACTCGGGATGAATAAGGTGGAGTGATAAAGTCATTAGAATGGCATGCCGCTGGGATTGGAGGACTGGTCTGGCCTAATGGGCAGTCTAAAGTGGTACCAGGCAGGCGGGCGACTGCAACAATGATTGCTGAGAGACCACAGACTGAGCATTAATGACAGAACTGCCTGTATTGGTTAGATGGCACTTCTTCCTTCATCCCTTTTCTCCAGGGAAACTCTGGTTACACCG
This sequence comes from Notothenia coriiceps, assembly GCF_000735185.1. Lineage (NCBI taxonomy): Eukaryota > Metazoa > Chordata > Actinopteri > Perciformes > Nototheniidae > Notothenia > Notothenia coriiceps. The sequence goes on along the minus strand of NW_011362922.1, from coordinate 18,485 downwards.
CAGATGATGATGCAATATTCAGTCTTCACAACATCACAGGATCTGTTTGTTCTCTAAAAAACATGTGATATTAACAAGTGCTGATCAAAATGGAGCATATGAGACATTGTTTGCTTATTGGAATGCTTTGCACGATAATGAAAGAAACATTTCCAAGAAACTTCAAAGCTCACAAATGAACAGCCATGTTGAGTGCCATATGTGAAGTCTAATAATCTCCTGGGACAAAGCCTGAAGCCCCGACTATTGGAGGTTAATAAGGTTGATGGTTTAAAGACAAAAGACATAGAAAAAAATGGTTTTGTCTTCTGGACATTTGAACCACAACATTATCCGGAGAAAACAGTGTTGCTCTAAGGTCAAGATGAGAGCATACAGTAAGTGGCATTTTAATACCAACAGCTCACCCATGAAGCTATGCTAATGCTTGAAGGCTAATTAGTGTCAAAGCAATTACTGAATACAAAATGTGATTGAAAAGATGACTCACAACTCTTCACCTATCCTATTCAGCAAATGATGTGCTAAAATATAAGTCTAAGTAAGTGATAATAAGAAGTGTGAAAATAGAGGTCTTGACACATTCACAGCTGAAATGTGAAGTATGTCAAAGGTTTTTTCACAAATCCTAAACTATAACCACAATAATGTGAAAGTGAAAATCTGTTATATGATTTTTATATATTTTCTCTATCTAGAATGAACAGTAAATACTTTTATGGCATTATCACAAAGGTTTTCTCCACCCAATTCTCAAATGTTTAATGAACTGTTGAAGCTTACACAATGATGAAAATGAGGTTTTACACAGAATTATCCATTTATATACTTGGCCCTGGAGCAATAATATCCACTAGACAGAATTAATTGTACTTAACCACAGTTCCTTTGCATTTCAACAGATGTCTTAGAAACCTGTCTTGTTAAAGGAACAACATGTTGAGAAATGTTTAGTTACACAAATGTGTTATGACAAGTTGCTTTCAGATGCAATAGAGCATTTACCGTATCCTGCCAATGTAGAGCTGATGTATTAGCAGCACCTCTAGATTTGACCTAACAAGCCCGGGGTGTGGTTGTGTGGCACATAAATCTGTAATTTAGAAAAACATCTTCCTCATTTTGAAATATTATTTCCCACCCATGTTTTATTTGAAGTTTCACACATCAAGTTGGTCCCACACATTGCTAAGAAGCCATTTTGGAAGAGGAATTAGATGTGGATTAGCTACGTCAGCACATATACTGTATGTCAACTCTAAATCTACTGTCTCAGATTATTGCTTGCCCTTCCTATTGGATTAGGATTAAGGGTTTGGACAATGCAGAACAGAAGATTAAGGGACAGAAAGGAAGACAATTGTCGTGATAACTACTGAGACAAAGTTTACTACAGTAGGAAACACTATCTCCCTGTTCTCTGTGCTATGTTACAGAGTTGTCAGTTCTGTCCTATAGATAAGAGTAGTTTAGAGCTTTTTTGCTTTTTTAATGCTATTTTAAACCTTACTGGGGGGACAATAGTTTCATGATCATATAACAGGCTTGATGCATAGGACGTTGTTTGAAGAAACACACCTATTTAAAGATACACACGTCTGGTATTTAAAGAAGCTTCAGCTATCTGAACTATACTTGCTGTCAATGTTAAACATCTGCTGCCCTTTAACCTTTTCAACTTTCATTATCTTCTGTAGATTCTCAAAGAAAAGCTTGTGCAGATAAACAACATAAAGTATTCTCACCTTTTTCCAAAAGAAAAGTGGAGGCGCATTAGCAAACATGTCATATTCTCCGCAGAACTCAACACATTGCAGGTTTGAAGTCAGTGAGAGAACAAAATAAGTACAATCAGACATTACAGTATATAAGACAGGATTACACCTCTTGTTTTCTCATTAAGGCTACATTTTGAAGCATATGCCTTTATATATATCTGCACTACAGTAAGCTGAGGCATGTACCATGTCCTTGAGACATTTCCCTATAGAGGCACCTATGTCCCCCCCTCTCTCTCACTCTGTCGATTTCTCTCTTTCTTTCTGCATATCTTGCTAATGTCACATAAAGGCTAAACGATTAACCTCACAGAGTGATTTTGGAGAACTTGACTAAATGTTCATGTTAGAGTGGATGAATAAATTGCAACTTCTCGGCAGGAACAGGTCAAACATGTCAAACTCACATTTTGCATGAGTGACACTTTGTAACATAAAGGCTTTTCGTTGACATCATAATGAGGTGACATGTTCATCCCGCTGCCAGCACCCAATCTCCACGTTTCTGTACATCTGTTCTCCAAACCAAACACTGAGCTGCTGTATGATGTTTTATTTTCCTTCGCTCATATTCAGCGGCTCTGATTCTATTCCTGAGCGGTAGCTGCCAAGTGAATGTGTAAAGTCGCTTGATGCTGAGGGCTGCCAGGTGTCTTATTTTCATGTCTTGCCAACCTTCAAACAACAGCAGCCTCCTTTACAACAGCCTGGAGGGATGTGTGCTAACAGTAATTCCCCAGTTGGAAGCATAGCAATTACAGCACCCCTCCTCTATCCCTGTAATTGCAAAGGGAGCTGCTTCCTCAGTGATCAGACTAGCAGGCTGCCACCAGGGAGACTGGTTCATCACCTCTGGCAGCCCCAGGAAGATGAGGGTGTTTTGCTGGAGAGTTAAATAAAGGTTGTTTCGTTAATAGAGCGGGGTGATTCATATCTAGCTTGAACCGTAACCTTTTGCTCTTGATGATAGATGGGACAGGTTGCTTAGGGCAAGTACATAGACAACCTGTGGTGCTTCTCTTAAAAAATGACAGAACATTTTAACAGAAGATTAGCGAATGCTTCGGGGAACAAAAGCGAATGTGCATACGACTGTGAGTCTGTGACAGAATATTGCAGCAGCAGCATGTCATGGATCAAACACACGGACAGGGAAAATAGATCCCTGTTTACATGCACATAAACACAATTAAACAGCGGCTTGAAATCTGACCTCACTTCATATTATCGGCTGTGGAGTGTCAAGTGTCACCCAGTATTTTTCATATGCCTCACCATATGAGTAACCTGAATCTTGTGTTTTTCTTGGGGTCATGGCAACAAAAGCCGGGGGGGGGTGAATTAGACTCAGCAGTGCACCTTTGCCTGCAGGGATGCAGAACAGTATACAGGTAAGGTGGGGGTTGTTTATTTAATAAAGCCAAAGATAACTGTTAATGCTTTTGGTAACACATGTTTATTTCTTACTTCATAAAAATGACATCACCGCACCTATTAATCAATTTCTCAATCAAACCTGCTTCATTTAAAGTTTGTATACTGTAGCAATGCATACAGCGAAGTAATGCAGCGGGGTTACAGTACATCATTACACAGATGACGTCTGTTAAAATGCTTACAAATGTATTTCGGTAAAGATTGAATAAAACTCAACCATACATGACATTTAAGCGAGGACTTTGGCCCAAGGTAGGTTATTTTATTCTTCTTTAGCGACTGAAAGTAAAATACAGAGATGCTTATTTCAGCTGGTGAATCATGGGTAAGGGCATCATTAACACATCAATTATTACCTGTGGTAAAAAAAAAAAAAAAAGTCTCTGCAGGATGATCCATTAGAGCCATTTCAGTACAGATCAATGAATGTGATCAAATCATATTAATCATTTTCTTTTATAAAAAAATCAATAAATGACTAGGCATAATGAATCCTACGCAAGAGACTTTTGGATTAAACCTCTCAAAACATTCCTCTGTAGGAACCATATAGAGTCAAAACATTGCATTGGAATTATATGTTATTATATTTATTTGAAGTTGGCTCAAGGGTCAACCATAAACTTATTATCATTAATGGATCCATGTCTTATTGCGTTGTGGAGAAATCAAGCCAATGCCATCACTCAGGTCTAATTGACATGATGAGGAGCTATTACTGTATTGATCCACCTGGCAAGTGGCACTGGATCAGCTGAGGCCTGTATCGACCTGACTAAGTGGGTCCACAGACCTCTGAGGGTCAGGCAAATGTTAAGGGGATATTACCAGTTGTTTGTAAAGTTAGATCTCGTTCATCTTAAGGAAAAGCAAAAGCAGCATTTGGAAAAGTAAAAAATAGGGGGGTTTGAAGCCAAGAAAAAGAGTCATTCTGTAAAAAGAAAGGATACCACCCTTACGCATAATACCCGTAAAAACATTGTGCTTTTAGAATAATGTTAATGTACTCAAATAATAATTAAAACTTGATCATGAAATGTTGGGTGGGTCATGAATAAACCTGGTTAGGCAGCTAAGTGAGTTAATATCATAACAATAAATTATCATAAAATAGACTTCTGAACTTTTTACACATCCACCAAATACTGTACACACACTGTATAACAATTTCTCCAGAATGAAACACAGACAAGGGACCAGCAGCAGTTATTCATCATAGTTTCCCTCTCAGTCCCAGCCGAAATCATGGCCGGTCATTCGGTAAAACTGTCTGTTGTAGGGTTTATAAAAGTCTCTTAGCCTCTGGACCACCTCTGAGTCAATATTAGGATGGGTCCTGCCTTTGGTTTTCCCCAGGCAGTGCGGCTTGCTGTTCCCCTCTGGTCTCTTAAGGCAGGGGAAGCCCTTTGCTGGGTTAAAGTGGAAATGCTTCTCTGTTACCACCCTCCTGAGCCCAAGAAAGTCCTGGACGCGAGCGATCTCACCTGCGGGGTCGCTGATCAGACGCTCTCCGCTGACAAACAGCAGCTGCTCTGTGGGGAAGTACTGGAGCCAGCGCTCGAGGTGCTTTGCATACATGCCAATTTGAACGGCGCTCCATGTGGTGTCGATCAGACCCGCTGAGATGTTCTTAAAGGTCAGGCTCTCGAAAGACGGGATGTCCGGCTTCTTGGAGCGAGTCTGGGTGTAGTCTGAGATAGCCCGGGTGACAGGATCCCGGACCACCACAATAAGCTTTGTGTCTTTAGACATGGTGTAGATTCTTTCGGGGACCTCCTTGGTGACATAGTAGCTGGGGGTCTTCTCCATGGTCAACTGGCCTTCTGATGACTTTGGCATTAATTCCCTGCAAAAGAACACAAACAAACTTATTTAAAATGTGTGTTGCAGGTATTCTATGGCATGCAAAACCAACTCTGTACACTGTCTTCTTTCCACTTACATTTCCCAAAGATATTGAAGTGACTGCCATTTTGTATATATTGATTGTTGTGCTTTTATTTATGTCTTAATGTCTGCATATGTATAAATGTGTCTGTTGATTGTGTGTAGCTATATACATATTTGTATACACATGTTTATATATATATTAGTATTTTTGTATTCGGGATTGTGGGAAACGGTATTTCGATCCCTCTGTCTGTACACACAAACGGAAAGATTGACAATAAAGTTGACTCTGACTTAATTTTGACTTGACAATTCAAAAAAGGTACCAACCCACAAAAGACACATAGAGGGAGATGAGATAAACTTTGATGCAGTAGCTCCATGGCAGGTTTAAAGTACTGTCAGGCTGAAGCAAGTCAATCATCATCATCAAGAAGACACTTGAAGACATCATGAGCAACATTAACAGCCCGTGAGTGTACTAAAAGTGACAGGGCCTGGTAGGTAAATCTGGGGTGCTATCAATCACTGGTGACAATGCACAGTTCATGCCTTATTCCAAAAAAGAAACCCTGAAGGAATACATTCATCTCCTGCTGCTGAATTTAATCTACCTTAAGACCTCAAGCCTCTTCAAACCCCACAATCCTCACATTGAAATATTCCACACCTTCATTACATTATACAAAGGGCGGTTTAACTGTGAATAGGCAGAATTATGCTTCTTAACGTCATGCCAAGACATATGACAGCGACTGCACCTTTCTCTTCATACTTGTCTGTAATGTTTTGTGAAATGTGAAGATTTGGAGGATTTGGAGCATTTCTCAGGAGAAAATGCAAAGCTTGGGAGCTGTCTATCCCCATAACTGCATATTCTTCTTGACCCTGGACGTCTCTGGTTGATCATAATATAGCTTGTTAACTGCAGCCCTGACTGGATAATGGCTAAAGTGAGCCAAGGGGGATTAGGACTAAGCCAAACACGCTGGAGCATTAGAGGCTGGTTGACTGTCTTGTTGGCTGGCTGGGTGGCTTGTCTCGGGAGAGAGAACGAGAGAGATAGATATGTGGCCACGATGATGAGACTCAATGGTAAGAAGTTAATCCATGAAGAAATACATGTGATCACACAAACTCCTGTACAGCTGCATGAAACCCAAATGTTGTTTTTTCAAGACTGTGTCGGAGCGGCCCGCCTCTACGCAAACTGCATTTTATATGAAATGGTTTCACATCCATTCCAACAATATAACAATGTTATTCAATCCACCACAGACTGCATACTAAAAAATTAGACTAACCGAGTATTGACCTATTTACAGTGTAAACCGGGTAAAATGAAATAATAAACTCATCACCAGCTGAGAACACTTCCGCATGTTACTACTCTTGTTGGGGACGGATGCTTGTGAACACAACATCCCTCATACATGTTTTATTGCCTTGCATAGAAGAAAAATATGAGATTCACGCACTCAGGAGATTCAAGAGATTTATTTATTATCTGCATCAAACTCACATTTCAGTCCCTGCAGTTCTTATCTCTTACAAATTCAACCAAAGCCTTAAAAGTAAAAGTAGTGTGCAGAAATATTGCTTCCTGCTAAAGATGGAAATTAAATATACGCCATTATTCAGAAGCATCAGCCTCCCAAACATACCTCATTATAGTGTAAATCAGTCAACTGTAAATCTTAAATAATGAAAGAATTTGGTAATATTCTCATGTTTTGATGGTAAGCTTTTCATCTAAATCGAACAACGGGAAGCGGAGGAGTCATTAAAGTTATTAGAATCATTTTCAACCATATGTTGGTACACTCACAAGGAGCATTAATATCTCTCCCCGAACCCAGCAGCTTTCATCTTACAAATGCATGTGGTGAAAACAAGCAGAAAATGGTCTTTGCTGAGCAGAGCACTGGGAAAGAGCTAATCATTATGGGGAAATTATGCATCACCCATCGCTCATTAGTGCACACAAGAGGTTCCCTTACTTATGCAATTTCACCACCTTCTGCTCTTTCCCATCTTTGGAGGCCTGAGGCTCTACACATGTATTCTTCTCCCTGAGTGTCTTAGTCACCATTGTATGTGGTGGAAAAAACACACACCTCGTCAATGTAATAGGTGTGTGAGACACAAACAAATCCATCAGAACCCACTTCAATTATCCTCAGCATCTCTTGGATACACACAAGTGCAGCACTGTAGGCCTGTCCTCAAGGGACATACAAACTTACTACCAATCAAACGTTCCACTTAGTCCCCGAGCAAAACAATCTGTGTAAGAAGAACATGTATTATTCATCTTACCAGAGATAGAGCAGGGGAGGACATCTCTTACTGAACGAGGAGGGAGAGAGTTGCCTTAGGGGGGCAGATGTAGCAAGCTTTCACCATTTGTTCTGCTTAATAAACAATGTCGCCTGGAACCAATAGGTTTCAGTGCATCCTCATCTATCAATCAGCCATGGAAACGCGTCATCATTCAGCTTTAAGGTAGTACAAAAAAAGCAGTCCTTTATCTAGAATTAAACCACAGCGAGCTGACTTTTACCCCTTCACAGATGAAGCATGTTTGTATTGGACTTCATAATGCTGAAAACACATAACATCTAATTGAGCTCTAAAGTCATAAAGCCAGGAAGCTTCTTGAGTGTGTACCTATACTTAGTGCACTAAAATGAATCTATATTGATGCTTGGGCATACAGATAACCCTCCTCTGCTCTAACATGTCGTGTTAAACTCACATGAGAACAGCAGGGTCTGAGGAGATAACAGAGGGAGGCTGAGAGGAAGACTGCTATTAGAATTAGATAAAGCAAGAGAGGAAGGACTGGAATGAGCAAAGAGAGGATTAGATGGAATCAGGTGCACTGTTGGAGGATGGAGACAGCATGGTCGACCCCCCTGACCCAGAAGCCTAAGTCGAAGTTTTAAGTCGCTGGCCACTTTGGATGCTGTGTCAGCAGTTTCCTGCAGCGGAAGCACAATAATATCACCCTCACTGCAGATATAAATCCAGGAGCAGTTTGTTGCGTAATCTTTCTCTGTTTTGTCTGCTGGGCAGTCAGGTGTGTTCATTAAACTGGCTGCTGGGGAGACAGCGTTTGAAATCTGTTGCCTTGTTTACATTTACCGTTATCAGGAAACAGGTTCAAAGGTAAGGAATTTACAACGTTGCTGCGTGTGGATTTGTGCTCGACTGATGGATGATGCCCTCAATGATGAGTTCACCGGAGTAAGTAAGGTGAAGAAAACTCCCCAAAACTTTTTGTATCCTGCAGAATTCGGCCTGACTGACTCTAATTGGCATCTATATTTCAGCTTTTCAGACCACTGTGACAAGGGACTGCTCCGGATAAAAACTCAGCATTATCTAATGTCATGATGAGTCCTAATCTCACACTGCAGCTTTAAGAGGGGTTGAGCTACTGTGGGAAACATTTTCAAAGACAGGATGAGAGGTGGTGGTATGCAGCCACTTGTACTAATCAGACAGTATACTGTGGGATGAGTTCCAGACAGAAATAAAATAAAGAATGTATCTTTAGTGGAGGCGTTTGTGGTCCTCGCAGCTCATCTTATCATGCGTGTGAAAGTCATCACCATCTCGCCTTGAACTCAGGAACTTCTCATATGAGGTCCAACAGCGCTCAGTATCTCAACAGCATTCCTGAACAACAATGATTATTACCGTCAGTATGCAGAACTCAAGGCCACCTGGCTGCATGGGGAAACAGGCCCAGTTTGAAGAGAGGAAGAGGAGGAGGAGAAGGAAGAGGATAAAAAACAGTGTGTGGGAAATTCCGGCTTCCCCCACACAACTGTCAGACTAACATTGACACATAACTATTTGGAAAGTCGCATTAAGTTGTGTATGGAACCTATTTTTCAGGGTTGTATGGCTGAACAACATAAACTGAAAATGCCAAACCACTAACATTGGATTTGTGATGACGATCCATATTGAATGGAATCAATATCAGCATGTATGGATGTTTGAGGCTATTGAATTAAAAACTGTGTTAAAAGACATATTTAGTGAATTTAAGAGAAGCTTAGCCAAATGGTGCAAAAAAAGTGTCATTACAATGAGTTTCCCTGTAAACAGTTTGTTTATGTCTGCTTCCTTTCCGAAAGACAACTCAGGGGGGGAAATTACCAGGTGTGACTCTGACTTTAAAGATGAGGACAAATATTTGCACTATTTTTATACACTCCAGATGAAGCTGATACATTGCGTCATATAGTCTAATTATATCAATTGAGTCTGAATACAAGATTAAATGGAAAAAATCTGAAAGTTAGTAGTGAGGGAGAATCAGTTTGCCTGACCTTTTCATTCCAGCAGCACTATCACCAGAAACCTCAAAATTGGCATTAAGAATGCCACAAAGTACAAAGGAAAACTGAATAAGTGACTTCAGCAAAATGCTGAAAGACATCAGCCTTGTCGAACAATGACTAACCAATGTAATTGTGTGAGCTTAACTACAGTTTCTTGGAATAAAGTGTTGGACAAGTTCTGAACGAACAAAGGAACGAAAACTGCCTTCTGAGAAAAAGTGAAAGAAACAGCTAGCCTAGAAAGAAAAGAGAGCAGGTGACTAACGCAAATGTATTCCTTTGACCAAATATGGTTATATATATATAAAAAAAACAATGTAAAGTAATAATGTAATTTTCGACTACATTCTGGTACTAATACAACAAATAATGTTGTTGTTATACAGTTAAGAGCAAAGTGATGCTAGTCAAAACATTTGGTCGACTACAGACGGTAATTTTTCGAACACATGTATTTCACTTTAATATAAACATTGGCATTAATTACTTTGTCAAAACATCCGCAATTATAATGTTAGAGTTTTATTAAAATAGAATTAGATGATCAATTCTTTGCATGAAATGTGTCTTTCCAACATATAGAATGATTGGTACGGTTGGGTAATTCCCAACAGATGCATGCTGGTCTCTTAAGGGAACTGCAAACGCAAACAAGACTTCAAAGAAGTAAACCAAAGATGGCTGAGGCAGATTGCTGCTAAAGTTGCTCTGACATGCTGTCAGTGAGTCTCTGCTGTGAAGAGAAAGATGGAAGCAGGAAACACATTCTCTCCGAAGATACTACAAAAGGGAGAGATGAGGAAGTCAACAACTCAAGGGGATATTATGGAGTGAACTTGTTTTGTTTCAGCATTTCCAAAGTGCTGTAATAAGTGCTGTGGTTTGACAAATTGCTTCAAGCTAAAGCCCAGGGGGTTGTTGCAGCAAATTAAACCTTCAATCTTCAGAATAGGGAGGGGAGATGCACATTAACAGTATAACAGTATTGACAATCGAGTGGATTAATTCTAGAAGTGCTAGCATCATTTAAGTCTATCAGTGGAGTCTGAAATTGCAAGGTTTTACGGCTTTTAGAAATGTTTTAGGAATGTTTGAAACAACAGCTAGCATATGTGAATGGTTTCTTTGAAGCATCTCATTATTGACGCACATTTCCCTTCTTTTCCTGTCAGTGTGCTGACACATTAGTTTAAGCTGGGGTTTATACGTATATCTAGAGCTCTCTCACTTACATCGATCCCCCTGTGTTCTCGCAAAGGGCTAAAAGTGTTGAGTAAGCAATATTCCACCAGTGGACTTAATTGAACCTTCTCTTGGGAAAGACACAACTTTCCACACAGAGATCTGTGAAAAGTCAACTTTCAGGATAGAAAACTGAAGCGTTTGAGTCTTTTCTTGGGCAGGTTCCAATGAATGCTCTTTCTGATGAACTCCTGCTGGGCATCGTCAAAGGGCACTTTCACCCTTCTGAGCACATTTGCATACAAAGTGAAGGCAGAGAAAACATGTTTCACACTAATTGTCTGCTCCTTTATTGTCAGGGTTAATACAGACCTCAGGGGTTCTCCAGCATCCCCTTTCATTGAGCTCCATAATACTGTTGCGCTTTCTAAAGACTCACTTTAAATTTACTGCCCTCTATCTGCCACTGGCCGGCAGTAAGCTTCCCTGGGGCTTTGAGGAGGATTAAGGCCTTCTTCTCTGACACCCTCAGTGAGTTAAGAAGGCTGTTCTTTGTTCTATATACGAAGCCTCAAGAGGAAAAACACAATCTCTGCAATAAAGTCACATCTAGTGTATATAACACAGAGGACCTTGATTTGAGCATGCATTCAGCAAATGAGCATTAACCTGCCAAAATAAGACCTACGGGAGGAAGTTATTAGAGAAAAGGCAGGGCCAAGGAGTTGCTGCCTTCTGTGTGAGCGAGCACAATTGTCTGCCTGCTTCTCCGTTTCTGCTGATGGCTGACAACGTGCTGTATTGTGGTGGGGGTCCCGCTGTGCAGGGGCCTCTCCGCTATGTGGGGCCTCCAGCAGGATGGACACAGCAAACCTCCAGCAGGACGGACACACCACTCACAGGAGATAAATAGCATGGACACAACTCAATGCCACCACAGGAACTGATAAGCCCACCCAGCGGACTGCTCCTCCCCCCCAGCTTCTGCACACCATTGGTCTGGGGGCAATGATGTGAAACATATGGGAAAACAAATCCACACACACCTTCAACTGGCTTTATGCCCTTAGCTTATCTTCAAGAGTGACTACTGTGCTGACAGGTTGCAGGACTAGGATTTCAACAGGCTTCAGAAAGATGCGCCATACTGCAAAAATACCATTTTATAAATGTTTACTTAGTAAGCCAACAAGTAGGTACAAACAAAATCTCCACTATCCACCACAAAACCCAGGTGAGGGATTCTTTCTGAGCTTCACTAAATGATCATTAAAGAGATGACTCGTTTCGTGGTGCTCTGCAGAATGGGGTCAATCTTTGGCACAGTGCTCTCACTGTGACAACTCAAGCCAAGTTGTTTTAATTAGCCAGATCACTTCTCTGGGAGAGGAAGTCTTCATTATACATGTCTCAAGATTAAATCGTTTCCATTATTCACAAGCTGCCACTGTGAACAAGTCACTAGCATGTCTCAATTATATACAACCGCTTCTTTGATTGTTATATAACATTTCATTGCATCTTTAATGATAGCTTCTCCTCCTTCTCGGACATTACTCATTGTTAACTTGCATCGCTTACTCGTGCATCACATGTATTGTACAAACAGCATGAGACTTTGTGTGATAAGTAAAACATCTTTATGGAAAGGACAGTTTTAATGGGTTCATCTTGCTCAGTCTGTAGGGATGGACACAAAGACCTCTCTCCACACACTGATCATCCAAAAATGTCCTAAACCTGTCCGGAAATTCTTAAAGGGGCTTAAGCGAGAAGTCCTTTGAACAATGCTTCACTTCCCCTATTGTAGCTTTATGAAGCCTGCTTTGAAACAGTGTCTAGATCCTTTGACATAGCCTGTTAATCCCTCGGCTCAGTCTAATGGACGCAGCATATCTTATTAACAATGTGGACGCTCTGATGTAAAACAATTATTGCAAAACCTTTTTCTGGGAACATCATAGGTACATATAAAGATCAATAATTTCTGTGAACTTAGTGAGTTTGTGATTTATTTCCACTAAGAGCAGCAAGTTGTGTAACTGTGCAGCTGAGTCAATAGTAAAGAGCTTTCTTATTGAGATAGTGAGGCGTGTATGGCACAAGGACAACAGTTGCCATGGCAGGGAAAACAATAAAAATGTTACGTCACACAATGTTGAATGTGTAAGCCGTCTCAGGTGCTAGATCTCTCCCTTTGACATTGACGTATATTTGATTTGAAGATCAAAACAAATTACTGCTACTGAATCAATACACAATAACTCTTAATCTTGAATAACGCTCCTGGCTGCTCTAGGGTGACGGCATGATGCAACTTGCTGAGTCTTAACCACAAACCAGGGGTTGTTTTTCTTTCTTTAACTACATCAATAATTCAGGTCAAATCTAAATGGAATCTCCGCTTAACCTTTTTCTACCTGGTGCCTCCTACTTGTCAAAAAGCAACAGCAACTCCACATCCAAGGACGGATTTAGAAACATTCCAGGAACTTTGAGTGAAGGCCATGCAAACAAGCAGAAAATCAATTGTGCTTTGCATGTAAACATGACTGATAAGAGTTGCATAAAATGCCAAACTTTATACAATTGTTGTCAGGTAGTGTTGACACCTATGTCAAGTATGCTGACATTCTATGGTTGATTGCACCTGCAGATGTCAAACTGTATTATTAACATGCAAACTGTGAACATCCTAAATTGGAGTTTAAAGTCACCTTTAGTTTACTGTCCTTTTTTTAATTGACATAAAATACAGTATACATTACACTTTACTACAAAACCGTAATATACTATTAGATGAGCATTCTTTAAAGTCTTATGAGGTTTTACTTATCTACCATAATATTTGCATTTGTCAGTATTAGGAAATGTCTTTAATTGCATTGCAAAGTTTCATTAATGTCTCACTTTTTAAAGCTTTTATTAACTTATGTTATCACCTTGCAGTAGTCTTGAAAATTGACTACAATATGATCCTATTCACCACCGGATTAACACATGTATGTTCTTACATTTAATTCATACTTATATCATTGTAGTTGAGAACATGTTACAAGACATATCAAGGTAATGCAATGCTGTGCTATGGTATAATAAGGGAAAACATGACTTTATAGGAGCAATGACACATTTATTTTAATTATTTGACTTCTTATTCATCTTTTTGTATTCTGACATACTGTTTTGTGGTTTCATAAGGTTACATCATACAAATAATAAGTAGATTAAAGTTGGATTTAGATTCCAGAGGAAGAGTAAAGATGTTTGTGTTTTCATTTTGTAAAATAGTTATGTTCCCAAATAGCCTATGTGGCACAAGATGCAGAAGTCCTTTTATTTAAACGGGTAAATTATGCAAAGTAGAGTTTACTCGGCCATCTATATCTGGATTAGTATACATAAACAATGTTATACCTGTACCACTCCAGTCCCTTGTCGTAGTTGCGGTCGAAGAAGTGCGGCTCTGCTCCCACCGCTCGGATGTCTGGATGAAGGCGCAGAAACTCCAGCAGCGCCCGGGTCCCTCCTTTCTTCACCCCGATGATGATCGCCTGGGGCAACTTTTTACTTTCCGACTCATTGAGGAAACCTGACATGGCATTATCGTCCAACGCCTTCGCCTCGCCTCTAATTTCATCCCACTCATCTCCTCTGCTGTCCAAATCATTTTCGTTGTTCAGTAGGTCCCTGGAAGCCCCGACAGAGGAGTCCTGATTGTCAATTTCTGAATCGTTCTCGTGTCTGTTTACCGAGCGGTACGTCAGGTTAGGCACAGTTGAGCAGTAGCCAACACAACAATAAATCATATACACCCAGAGGGACAGCATTATGCAGAACACAAATAGTTTGTTTTTCACGTGGGATGATGGCACAACATGTAGATTGTGTAAAATCGGACTATATTCCATAGGACCACCGAGACAAAGTTATATTCCAGTTAACAGGCATTTTGACAAAGGTGCCTCACTCCTCGGATCCTGGACAAGCGGTGCACAATTTCCCAAAACACAAACTATAGCCAACATTCAAATTGAAATTGAAATGTAGGTTACGCCGGACGTTCAGCCCCTGCATTGGCTTCAGTTCTGTTTGGAGAATATTGAATGTTCAAATTCTTCATAGAAACGGGAAAATAAATCACAAAACAGGTAATAAAGATATCGCCAGGTGAGCAATGCGCGCGTCAGGGACGAAGTTTGCCTCCCATCACTTGCTCTCAGTGTGTGTGCACTCTCAGAGGAGCACCAAGTTATCTACACCGGGCAACAGCATCAAGTGTGCCAGATTATGAAACACTACTTCCGGTATGGTCCTTCGAAGTAAATCTGGTGAAAACGTACGAAAGGCTCTGCGAACAAAAAAAATTCATCCAAGTCCTACGAAAATAAGCATATGGGCCTTACAAAACTTGTATGTTTAAAGTTATTTCGTATGTTCATATACTCCATGGCCGAAATGTACTGACATGATGTAGTCTGTTCTGTACAAAATACTTACTAACATCATTTTTATTTTGAAAGCAGCAAAGCTTCCGGTAATGTCTCTGTTTGCATACACAGATGTTAAAATCTGAGACCAAAGGGCGAATTACAGTGGAGATACTATTCCTCCAATTTGAGCATGATTACAGTCTTTTTTATGACTGTAATACAAACATTGTATGACTTTACAAACAAAGAGGTACAAATGTAAAATATATATTTTTATATTTAAATATGATTGAATAACCAATACATCAGAAAGTCAAGGGAAGAGAAAACGTCTATTTTATAACAGGAAAATAAAGCATTTTGAGTTTTAAAACTTGAAATCGATCATCCAAAAAGTCTCCATTTATTTGATACAAGGCTGGACGGAATTCCTGTGTTTTGAATGTTGGTTACAAATTGGAAATCAAATAATTTTCGAACTATAAACAAAATAGAGAAAAGAGAATGTCTTTGCCCAGACTCTTGAACTTTTGAAAAAGAACAAAAAAGTATCCCCAAACAACTGACATATACTTGTGTTGAATCAGTTAACAGCACCCAAACATCAGCTACAGCAGACAAATAAATGACATGACTTGTAAATATCTGTCACGGATCAGCTGTTTCCTTTAACAGCTTCACACTTTTTCCTGTTGCTACAGGCTGAATGGTTGAGTGGGTCCAGGCTAATTGGCATCATAATCCTTCGTAATTGCCCTTGTTATCATTCCAAACAAAGTGAACATACCGTTCCACATAAACAAATGTTTTCAGTGCATTTTGGGGAATCTATAAAAGTTAATAATTTACTCTTGAGGGGGTGGTGATGAAGATTTGTCACCAGGACTTTTGAAATGCCACCAAAGGTTTGCTCTGAGGGTGTGTGTGTGTGTGTGTGTGTGTGTGTGTGTGTGTGTGTGTGTGTGTGTGTGTGTGTGTGTGTGTGTGTGTGTGTGTGTGTGTTGGCACCTCCTCCCGATGCAGGGTCAAAGGCCTTTAGTCCCACTGCACCCCTGAGCTAGCAGAGGATTAGCAGGATTACCCCAGAGCTGCCATGTCAGTCAGAGTTTCACCAGAGACAACCCTGCCCCCTTCATCTAATCCCCTTATCTCATCTCTCAGACACCACTATGTATGATATATATGTAGTGTGTGTGTGATTTCTAATCCTAATAGTTGCTTTTCCACAGTGCACGAGCACAAGATAACCTGTTAGAGAAAATGTGCGGATGCCAAGGGGTTTGGTTTTTGCTAACCTGTCGTGGTATGCCCTTTCTGCTATGTATACAGACAATATTTGTCTTTGCAATGTGTACTTGTCACTCTCTGGGTGGAGGTTGAATGTTTGAGTTCAAGTCTTATTAGAGAAAAAAATAGCGTTTCCAGCGTTTACAGGAAGTAGTCATTTATATGTGGCCATGTTTCCACAACACTTTATCCTAGAGCTCATAGTATAAGAACACTTGCAGTAAATAAAATCAGGGCCGTTTCTAGCTTTTTGGGGGCCCTATGCAAGATGCTGTTTGGGGGCCCTAGTTTTTACAGTTTTTTAACTACAATGGGGGGGATTCCGAAGCCTTTAAGATGATCTGTGGAGATGCATCAATCTGTTACACTTTAATAGGAAAACAGACTAATTTCACGAGAACCAAGCAATTGAAAATTACAAAAAATGATATTAAAAAGGTTAACAATAAGGCTCCTCTATGTCAATAAATGCAAGAGATGCAGCATTTTCTCAACAATGTTTAATTTACATTTTTCATCTTCCTCAAACGTCACTCATTGGCTGACAGCCCAACAATGATTTGGACTTTATTACCCCAAAAACACAAGCCACAGCTTTGCTATCATTGCAGTTTAGTCGTTTTTATGTACACATTGGATTTTTAAGCATATAATGCTTCACCAAACACAGGAGGGGGCTTGGCTGTCTACAAATAAAGACGGCTCATTTGAATTCTCCCCAAATATATTGAGGCTGAACCTGAACTTTGAATTCTCTGCTCCCATCATAATCTTGGCGATCTTGTTAAAATTGTGAATGCAGAATTAGAAATACTATGTAACTGGTTTGCAGTTAATAAATTATCCCTTAATGTGGCCAAAACTAATTACATGTTATTCAATACAAAGTCTGAGAGTAGAAATGACTGCATTATACGGATTTGCAATACGGAGATAGAAAAAGTTGGTGCATGTATTTTTAGGACTGCTTGTTGACGAAAAACTCAATTGGAAGCACCATATAAATTATGTACAGACAAAAAAAAGTATTACGAATAGTCTGTGGTGTTGGTAAATATGAACACACAACTCCCATATTTAAAAAAACTCAATCTATTAAATGTGTTGACATAGTACAGCTTAAAACAGTACTGGTTATGCACAACATTTTCCATAACAAAATGCCTAATAATATTCAAAAGCAGTTCCAAACCACTCATCACTGAGCGATAAGAACTTGCGACATGGGAAACAAACAGACATCACACAACGTAGCATTACGGAGCAAACACGGGAGAAATTCTTACCTCTGCAGTTGTTCTGATCAAAGGTTGTGTTCAATGGCATTAAAATGATAAAAACGCTGCTGAAGGTTAATCCATAGGTTAATCCAATGTGTCTGTGTCACTTTGAAATTATTTCTGATAATCAATCTTCCTATTTACGTATGTCAATAACGGAGATTTCATAATAGGCTTGTTTGAGACAAGCGAGACCTGCGCAGACCTGCGCAGTTGCGATCAACGTCTTGCTAGTGCATTGCATGATGGTTAGTCATTCTGTCCGACTTGCTCTGGAGGCTCGCCTACATGAGACGTTGAAATCTTGCGGGACAAAGACGCCCGCAGCCTTGAGAGCGAGGCGCGGCGGCGCAGTTCTTCTCCACGGGATGCGGAAGCGAAATGCTTGATGGGAAACGACTCGCTGGTATCTCGAGCTGAGCGCTCATTGGTGGTTTTTACCACGAGCTGCTGATGAAACTCTCCAATTGGCTTGGCAAAAGTTTGTTGTTGTTTTGTCTCAGTTTTACGTCGCCCCTTCCATTAACATTTTTCATCATTGTTCCACAATGTTTATCATCATGAAGTTAACATCCATATATTTTATACTATACTTGCACTGCTTACCGTTTCCATACTTTATATATCTTAGCATATTCATACACACTGTTCATACTGCTCACAGGCTGCTGTGTATATCTAGTGTATTCATACCCCTCACTGTTTATTCATCATTCAATTCATTCTATATTTTATTCTGTAGATTGTGTACATTACTTTTCACTTTACTGCTTGTTGCACTCCTGGTTAGAAGCTAAACTGCATTTCGTTGTCTCAGTACCTGTAATATGTGCAATAACA
>NW_011362921.1:0-2181 GCF_000735185.1 Notothenia coriiceps | reverse complement strand
GAATTTAACAAACACATTTAAATAATTGGTTTAAACGGCATAATAATAAGGAAGATCGTCCGTTCTGTGATTCTCCAGAGCACACATGTTATAATATTAGGGTCATGCAGAGTGAGATGAGATCGCTGCCCTTTTAAGAGAGAGAAAGAGGGGTGTGGCTTGTGCATGTGTGTTTGTGGATGGTAGAGCGACAGTGAGGGAACGTGTGTATGTTTCTGGAAGTGAAACGAGGAAGCAGAAAAACAGAGGTCTGTGATGTATTTTGTGAAACAGAAGAACAGCTAAATAAATGCAACGGCCTCCCAAGAAGAGCTCGCCTCTCTCCAGTCATTTAAGCTAAAGTGGGTTATTGAACCTGAAGCTTGTTGCTTCTGCCCTCCTCGACTACGGTCTGGGAGCCGACAGGAAAGTTCAACACACAGATGGCCAGTCCGCCCCTTTGTAGCAAATTATTTCGATGAGAGATGAGCAGATCGCCACTGGGCTTTCAACTAAATACACAGCCACGCAAAAACTGCGGCATTTGTACAGCTCCTTATGGGTACTGCAATTAGTGAAGTGCTTTCCTCTGTGGTGAAACGATCAGCACTGCACCACGGAGGAAAGCGGCAGAAAGTCACCTGGAGATAAAGAAAGCGGGGCTGCGTTGCGTGCATGGCTTCCTTCTGCAGGTAACGGGGAGACGCGCTCTGGCGGCGGTCTCGCGTTCAGGATCCGAAAATACAATTTAAATATTTTTGCACACTTATTCCACTTATTCCTAGTGTGGCACTGGTTACGGTGCCGCGTGCCAGGGGTTGCCGACCCCTGCTCTAGAGGATGATATTTTGAAGGAAGAGGAGGGTGAAGGAAAGGGCAGAATAAGAAAATCCAACAGTGTTTAGTAATTGAAAAGGGGCGAGAGGGAAAGTAGAGTTGAATGAAATGGAGTTGGATAGGTGAGAGATAGGCAAAGGAATAACGGGGAGAAGCAGGAGAGGATTGGGAAGAGAAAGGTCAGTGTGTGGAGGACTGCGAGATGGAAAGAGTGACGGATATCTGGGGGAAGATATTAGAAGTCTGTGAGCGGTACAAATTATAAAAAGGGACTCTCCCTCAAGACTGGCTCTGATCTGACGAGCTGACTCAGTATGCAGCGCGACCGCTAACACTGACTCTGGATCAGATAGATATATTCATTATGTCTGCACACCCTTTATTGCAAAATGTAACAAAATACAGCGTTTGAATACTTAATTTATCTAGGGGGGAAATGTGGTTTTGTTACTCCTTTTTAATATAACATGTAAAAACTTAATTTCGGAGTTGATGCCAATTAAGAAATTATGTTATAATAAAGTAAAAAATGGTGATTAAATGATTGATTGATTGAAACCACATATATCTATATAAACACAAGAAGTTAAATTAGAAATAAAAGGAAAAACAAGTCCAAAAAAATATTTTAAAATTAAGAAAAACTGCTTAAATATTTTAAAATTAAATACAAATATTTTTGTTCTAAAAATGTGCAATAAATAATTAATACAATTATGTGTATACTGTATATAAACAGTAGCAGTTCAAGTAAAAATGTGTAATAAATATGAAATAACATTTTCATATAAACCTTGGAAGTGTGAAAAAGAGTGAAAAGTGTCATAAAAATCCATTATAAATATGTATATAAATAACTGTTGATTGTTGAGTAATTAAGTATCTATAAGCATTTAATATCTGAGTACTTCTCCCACCACAGTTAACAGTTAATGTCATGACTCATGGGGAGGAAGCCAGATAGTGTTATGACACCAAATCTCTGACTAACGTGCACGCAGCGCTTCCTCTCGTCCTGACACTTCACTTTCTTCCACGGCAGATCAACAGGACTCACGAACACGGTTCAGAGCGAGCGAGCGAGCGAGCGACAGATCACAGCAGAGAGGATGACAGGAAGGCAAACTCATACTGTCTGGAGACCGTTAAGAGAAGAGTGTGTGTCACATTGAACCCTGCCTCCGCCTAAACTGCAGAAACACACACCGACACACACACACACACACATTCACAGTTTATGATTCCTCTGGCGCTCGCACTGCACTAGGAGCTGCAGTTGGTGCCATCATTCTGTCACCGCTCTGATTCTGAGCCACTTTGCCGAATATTAAACGTGTTTCTGCTCCTATATGTGATGCCAAATTT
>NW_011362920.1:0-1622 GCF_000735185.1 Notothenia coriiceps | reverse complement strand
CACAGAGGATGCTTCAGGCTGACTGGAGCACAGAGGATGTTCAGGCTGCTGGAGCACAAGTGCTCTTCAGGCTGGAGCACAGAGGATGCTTCAGGCTGGAGCACAGAGGATGCTTCAGGCTGGAGCACAGAGGATGCTTCAGGCTGTCTGGAGCACAGAGGATGCTTCAGGCTGGAGCACAGAGGATGCTTCAGGCTGGAGCACAGAGGATGCTTCAGGCTGGAGCACAGAGGATGCTTCAGGCTGCCTTTATTGAATCTCCATCAGATGGTAGCAGCTCAGACTCTCTGTTAGAGCATGCTTCGGGTCCCAGGTGATGCTGCTGGAGCCTCTCTGTTTTATAGGGCTATTTTTCTCAAAACACATCTTTTGGATATAAACAGTTGTTCATCCACTCTGAAACAGTCTTCCCTATTATTCTTTAAACAGTCCTTACTGTTAGTTATTTTTCTGTCGTATGCTTTTTTCAATTGCTTAGACAGATGTTGATGTCATCGGTTATGATCCTGTTGTTTGTCTCCGTCTGCAGTTACTCGTGCCAGGCGCTGCTGCTTTATTACTACATATCCAATCAGAGCGTGGGGGAGGCGGAGCTGTCCAATAGGCTGGGCAGCGGGGGGGCGATGGGGGCCGGTCTTCAGCTAGACCCCGCCTCCACCCAGGTGACACTCATAGGTAAGGAAATATTACAAATATGTAAATCATTCATCTTGTTTTTCAGAATAAAAAACACATTTTTGAAAGTCATTCAAATTTTCAAAATAAAAGCATGTGTTTTAGAGGGGCATCTTTTTCTCAAAACACATCTTTTGGATATAAACAGTTGTTCGTCCATTTAGTCAAAATATTCTTTATTATTCTTCCCAGTGATTTTCAGATCGCCTGGATACGTTTTTGACGATTATTCAACTTTTCAAAATAAAAGTTTTTTAAAGGGGCCTTTTTTCCAGATTCATCTTTTAATAATTCAGTTTGTTTTTCATTCAGAGACAGTCTTTTCATTTCCTCATCCTTTTCCCTTCGGTTCGTTTTTTTAATCGCCTGGATACGTTTTCCCACATAATTAGACATTTCAAAATAAAAGCATACTGTATTTTTGTAGGTTTATTTATTGTTTTTTATTTAAACGCATCCTTTCATAATGCAGCTGTTCAGTCGTCATCTTTGCCCGGTTTCTTTGAACAACTTGGACACATTTTGAAGATAATCAAATGTTTCTAAATAAAAGCATGAGATTTGTTGATGTCCTTTCTCCAATCTTTATCGATCTGTCAGTCCCTCGAGGGACCGAATATCAGAATATCTTTATCAAATCCTCCACTTGGTTCAGTTTGCATGTTCTCCTGTAAACATTCAGCCTAAACTTTGACATAATTCTTGTTTTTCTCAAATTAATTCCGTGTTTGTTTTTGTGTCCGTCAGAGAACTGCCCCGAGGAGAACCCTCTGCACTACCGCTGGCCCGAGAGCCGGCCCACCGTCACCCAGACGCTGCCCTGCTTCCCCAACAAGGAGCAGAGCACCTCCAGGACCTGGTGACACACACACACACACACACACACACACACACACACACACACACACACACACACACACACACACACACACACACACACACACACA
>NW_011362919.1:0-2241 GCF_000735185.1 Notothenia coriiceps | reverse complement strand
TATCAAGAGAGGAGTTTATTTATATCTGTAATCAGTGTAAACAGAGAACAGCTGCACAAACACACACACACACACACACACACACACACACACACACACACACACACACACACAGTCTGACTTCATATTGAGTGTTCGTGGCTTCAGCATCATTTATTCCATCTCTTAGTCTTGTTGACTAGAACTCAAAGAGGACATTACCTCCAATCGAGGAAATAAAAGGTATTTTCTTTATTAAAACCTCAATAATGTGAAGCTGATTTTCCACATCTTTCTCGCTGACACTGTTAGTGGATATGAGGCTGCACTAATCCAAAGAAAAAAGAAGGTGTTTGAATGTTTAATGTTGATATTGATCTTGATAAACTGCTTTGAAATTAAGCGTTCACTCTGCAGGTCGTTGCTTAAAGACGCTCTGCTTTTAATGAATGAACAACGATGGAGAGAATGAACGAAAGGGTATTTTCTTCATGCAACTACAGTATACTTTATTTAAAAGACAAATTAATACAAAAAAACATATTCAAGGTAAGTAAAATAAAGTACCTCAGAATCTATCTTCAGTACAAAACTTGACTGCATGTAGTGTATATGTTTGTCCACTAGGGGGCGACACACCCTCAAAGTTCACATGGAAACACCTGGTAGTAACACACCTTTACAGAACTGCTTTAATGACACAGGTATTTACGCATCACCACTAAAACTAAATGTGTTTTCCTCAGAAGGTAAATGGAAGATCCTTTGCAACAGCATTTACTTTAATGAGAAGTTTCAAATGTACACCTCAATCCAGAAATGCCAATAAAAAAGAACTGATATAATACATTTAGAGTCACATACTATTTCAAACACAGCTTGCACAATCATCCTCAGTGTCATCTACACAGTGACCATCTTTAAAGATTGTTATGCTGTATGAATATGAATGTCATCTATCCATATTTCAAGGCAAGGCAAGTTCATTTATATAGCACCTTTCAACACAAGGCAATTCAAAGGGCTTTACAAAAAATGAAAGACATTAATAAAATGGCATTTCAAAAAAGTCATTAAAAAGCAAAGATAATAAAATATACTTTAAAAGAAAAAATACATGAATAAAAGTTACAGTGCAGTTTAAGATGTGAATATATCAATTAAAAGCAGCGGCTGAAAGATGCAGTTATGAGACTAACTCTTATTGTCCCCTGGTTTTCGTTGAGCTTTTTGCAGCGTTTCATTAATGCAGCACTTTTAGTAAACGTTGCATGTGTTGTCAAGATGGTAAAGATGATTCTTCATTTGCATGTGTTTTGGCAGATTTGTGTTTTTATATTTGCATCGTTTTGAAACTGCAACGTGTTTATAATAAGTGTGTTGGCCCCTGTCGGCCTCCATACTTATCCATGTCAGTTTTGGTTTACACAAAAAGTGGTCTTATGAATGAGTTACTATTTTTTTTAACTTAATTACCTCTGTACTGCAAAATGTGAATTCACCATACAAGGCCTTTTTTATTTATCAAAATAGTGGTTTGTTCATATATCATCAATATTCAGATGTATAGAGTGATTATTGATGATTACGTTAAGGATTATAACATCTGTTTCAGAAAACGTGTACTGTAATAAAAAACAAAGTCATGATGTGAGTTAAACATTTTTAATTGTAATATTATTCACCATCCACCTCTTTAGAAATAATGACATTTCAAATGATAAGCTCCATCTTATAAACAGGGCATTAATAAACCCTTTATTTATTTCCCAGTCTGACGGGACGTTTGCAGTCAGTTAGTCTCACCTGTACAGGCAGTGCTGGAGTGTGTTCAAGGTGAAGAATGAGATAATAATCATTAGAAGCAGTCCAACCAGTCAGCCCGCTCTCACTGACACAGGCTGCAGCCATCAGACACTTAGATTAGCTTAGTTTAGCATATATACTAGGAAAAGGGGAAAATAGTGAGTGATAAAATACACATTTAAGTGTACTTAATATATCTCTGTACAAAAACTGAAATGTAAAAACAATTTGGCAACTGGTTTTGGTCCCAGTCAAGAAATAGCTCGACCCATAGTCCCCTGTTAAACGTCTTATTGATGTTTTTACTCCTCTGATTTGGTATGGATTAAACAAACTGGATTCAGAGCTGCTGATAGGTGGATTTTGTTACCTTTGGACAGGCTGGCTTTGTCCTCCCCTGTTTCCAGTCTTTATGCTAAGCTAAGCTAACCAGTTGATGGCCTTATTTCTAACAGA
>NW_011362918.1:755245-761414 GCF_000735185.1 Notothenia coriiceps | reverse complement strand
TAACTTTAACGTTAACGTTAAATTAAGTTAAGTTAGTCGTACTACGTAACGTAACGTTAACGTACACACACACACACACACACACACACACACACACACACACACACACACACACACACACACACGGAGGGACTGTCCACAGATGTTTTGTTCAAGTACATTGTTGTTCATCTATGCTGTGTTTTAAACGCGCTGTGCCAGTCTGGTGTAAATCAGTTTTTAACCTCTGCACTTTAAATGCTTTGGACTACATCTTCTTTATGTTTTACTCCGTCAGGTGTTCACCACATCCTGACATCATAAAGGGATCCCTTTTTGTCTTTTTGTGTTATTTTATGTTTGACGTCGGAGAGAAAGACTTCTCATATTGCCTTGTCATTCAACCAAAAAAATGTGCTTTTAAATGTATGGTAGCTAACGATGTTAATGAATTGTGCTCTCACTTCATGTTTATCAGTGTAGTGTAAGCAGGTGTGTTCTTCATTAACCCATATAGAGATATATCTTGTACAACTATGTAAAAAAATCATTTTCATAGACTGGCATCGTCCCACACACGATGCGATTGTCACACATGTGATTGTTTATCTTATTGTCATCGCCTTCTTTGCACTTTGATAAATATGTTGTGTAGAGGAAGGCAATGGTAACTTTTACACAAAGAAAAGTCTAAATACGGATTGATAAAAAACGTTATGTTACAGATTGCCATCTTTTTTTGTCCATTCTTGTGCCATTTTCATTATACACAAATGACTCTTTATTTTGCATTTGGAAATGAAATGACTCCATCCAAACTAGCCAATTAAAATACCTGCCGCTGGTATAACAAAAAAAAAGATGTCTAATTCTGCATTCAACCAATGTCAGCATAATGGTAAGAACAGGAAATCCACCTACTCCTCATTTATTTAGAGAAAAAAAGGCTTTATTAGCTGCTTTTGAGTTGTTACCCACCTGGAGCAGTTTGTTAACCAGATGCACATACATATTTTATATCCCCTTTAATTGTGGAAACAACTCTTAAAGGTGGGGTTCAATTCACTTCAGAAACACTTTGTGTTATATTCCATGGAATGCTGTTAACATCCCGATAGCAATGAATATATTAAACGCTTTGACAATAAATACATTAAAAAATGTCATCTGTGGAAGCCGTGGTACTGTAAAAAGCCCGACCAATCATCTGAGCCGGCCCGGCTAAAATAACTGGATGGCCTACCTGCCTGTCAGCCTTCCATCTGTGCACAAACGTATCTCGTGCCCTCATTGGTCATGTGCGCGTTTGTGTGTGTTGGAGGAGGGGCTCTGTAAGGAAGTCTGAAGGAAGGGGCAGATTTTTTTCGGCTGCGTATTTTCAAATTCTAGCGCTACTCGAGCTGGTTCCTCCACTCTTACCTACCCTACCTTTAAGTATGAGTATGGTATTTGTTTCTGATATAATTGACAGCAATAGTGGTTTCAACCGGTTTTGCCACAGGTTTGTTGGTCAAATTCAACCTGAAATAACAACTAAGACCACCAAAGTGTTTTTTCTGAACTCAGTTACTGATAATTATGGTCGATGAAATGAACACCATCCTCATTCAGTGATGTCTGCAAGATAAATATTTTTGATTATGTTTAAGGAGTACTTCAATGATTTAGTATTGCTTTTCCATAAAGTTGTAACACCAAAAAAAGACAGATTTTCCTCTTTTTTTTTTACTGTCAAATCGAAGCAAATGAGGTTTGGGGTCAAGCTCCTTAAAACTAGTATCTTACATTTCCATAATGCTGTCACCATGCTGCTGTCACACCATACAGTATGAGATTGACATCAAACACACCCAGATAACTTATGAGCGTTCATAATATTGATCACAAAATCATAGTTATATTTGCAGATTTTAGAAACATGTTGCAAAATAGTTATACATTTTTATTTATTTATAACAGCATTAAGTATACACATGATGAAATGGATTAAGTATTATAAAAGCAGCAGTAAGTACGTTTCGCTGGGATGCATTTACTGAAAAGTATTGATATTTAACATCTAAAAAAAACCTCTTCTGTTGTCCGGTGACATAAACATGACACTCAAACATTTCTCTCAGGATATTTTATTAAAACTCTTTGTTAGTTGTGTTTAGAGATTGTTGAAACCCCATTTATTCATTGCATAATTCTTATTTATTCTTATTATTTGTATCTTAAAGCTGACTATTGATAAAGAAATGTAGTCATTCTTACTGAGTCATTGTTGCTCCTGTGTGCCCCCTAGTGGAGGTTAAAGGGAATGCAGCCGTAAACCAGGATCATTCACACTACTGACCTGTGTATGTTTGCTATCTGTGACCCTGTAGATTATCTAATTGTTTCAGCAGTGCTATGTTTTATTTCTTTGTTATAATGAACATTTATCTCTTGACATGCTCACACTGCCAACTTTTTACAACCTGAACATCTGCAGTGTCCATTTCTGTCTTTCTGTTTTATTCTGAACGTTTCCTTACCCTTTACTGCTCAGCCCTTAAACCTTTTTAAGGGTCCTATCTTGACATTTGGTTAAGACTAAATGAATGTTTTAAGCTACTTACACACAACGAAATCCTTTCAATCATTTGTTACATGCAGTATTCTCTTTATTATTTACAGTAAAGTCATTTTCAGGTAAAAAAAAAAATCACATTTCCCCAAAACTGTGTCCTTGGTGTCTTTGGAAACTTTTGGATCTCCATTCGAATTGAAATAAAGTTCTGTGGGTTTGAACATGTTTGTCTGCATAGCATGAGTTTTTAATGGTGGTGGGGTTTAGGAGGTTAAAACACACACTGACTGACTGGTTGATTAAACTCTAAATCTCTATATGCATTACTGTGCGTGCGAGTGTTATAGCTGTTATGCAACATTAGATTTTATATCCACCTTTAAATACGTCTGGTGTGTAATGCATTTGAAGATGCCAACCTAAGTGTCTGGAATTCCCGGAACCACATTTCTCTCCATCTGTATATCAACTTTTTTGTTGTTTTCAAACCGTGCAAATCTCTTTGTCGACCATAACGATAAGATATCATGTTAACAATTATATTTTGATGTGTTGCATCATTAAAATACTTTCTAATTCATGCATAAGTTTGCACACAAAAAAACCTTTAAGGATGGAAACATATTTTCTACTGTTAGAAAGTTAAGATTTATTAGATTAAGTTTGGTTTAGACATCTTAAAGTTTGTTGGTTGTTCTTGATTTATAAATATAGTAACTTTGCAATAGTGCTGCTACATTTGTCCCACATAACAGGCTGTTCCTTTAGTGGTCTCTTTAAAGGTCTCCTATTATACTGTTTTTCATCAATATACTGTATTATAGGTCTCGGATATATACAAAACATGTCTCTGTTTGGCTCCAAACACCAAACCATTGTAGCATCCCATAATCCCCTCTGTTTCAGCCTGTAATAGGTGACCTTTAAGCTGATGTTTTGAAATGATAGAAGGAAAGGCGTTACTGATAACATTAACAATCTTTTACCTATCATTAATTTAATATTTACATGTATGGTGTTACAGAGCTCTGTGCATTCACCCAAGGCAGAAATAATTTTTTAATGAACTAAATTAATTTAATCATATCATTAGACAGGAAGTAAAGGGTGTTAAAGTTTCACATTTGGTTTCACTGATCTGACTCAAACAAACCCGGGGAAAATGCCTCCATCCTGTATCTACTTCTGCTCGTTTGTAGCAGGAGGAACCCGACAGATTTGGAAGAGTGAAGTCTTTGAACACAGCCAACAATACATTTGGTGTTTTAATATATTTTCTTCATTTGTTTGTCAAATTTGAGGGCATACTATTTCCATCTGGCCCTCAAACAAAGTCTGTGGTCACCAGTGTGTATAAAGCTAATTAAATTATATTTGGCCTCATGTCTAAAATAAATTAGGTCTGCATTTTTTATAAAGGGAAACGGACAGTATGTGGGATTTTTAAATAAATATAATATCCTGTTCTGATTACATTTAAGCTGTATTAAAGTAAATGTGCTTTGAAAAGCTCTTGTGTAAATGAGAACAATGGGATGTGAGGTGTGTATTATTGTGTTGGAAAGCAGGTAAGTATATCCTCTCAAATAATTTTTATTATTATTATATAACTTTATCCTTCTATTCCATAACAAATAATTGGAAATGTACTTGAAAATCCACAAAAAGATCTGATAGATATGAGTTACTCTGTGAAAAATATTTTATCATAAATTATTTATTTGTTCTTTTCTCCTTTCCTTTACCGATCAACTAAACTACCTGACCAAATCAGAAGTAGATAAACTAGCTCTAGCATACATTAAAATGCTGCTTACACAATGTCATGTCAGTAGTAAAATTACCTACCCCACCTTTAAGATATTCATTGCTATCGGGATGTTAAGAGCATTCCATGGAATATAAAAAAAAGTGTATCTCGAGCAGGTTTCTCAAACTTACCTACCCCACTAGCAGCTGTTTTAAAGAGTACCTGACCTCCCTTTATATTAATAGAACAATAATATCATTGTTAGCTAATGAATGTTTCCATGCTAAACAACGGCAACATGACAACGTTTTCATTGGTCCCTCTTCTTTAAGCCCCTGTCACACTGTCCCGAAATTGACACCCGATGGACACACGAATATGGAATTGTGAATTTGACACGAAGATGGCCCCGAACCACACACAAAGGCAACACGAAAATGAACCTTCACAAGGTCCTTCGGCAATGCTTTGTGATGCCAAAGATGTTGCCACCGCTCCCGAAGTTGCTGCCGGAGCCTGAGAAACTCCACCGGCGGTCATACGATGGCTTAAGATGCCCTCACGAATGGCCCGATGTTGTTACAATAAGAGCCGAATTTGAGCATTAACTTACTCACCATGTCTTCCCACCCCTCCCTCCACTATCTACAATACCCCATTCCTCCTTCCTCCCCAGCCAACCAGTGTTTTACTCGCCGAAGGGCTGGTTGCCTCCCCGGCGCAACGGGGAAGCCGGCACGACACTAGGCAGGTCGAGGACGTAGTAGCAGTAGTGTTACGAAGCCTTCTGTTCCGCAGTACGGTCTACGTGACCACAACACAAAAAGACACACCAAAGTTCACTGTGTCAATTAGTTATCCTACAGGAGGTGAAACCTGTCGACACCCTTAAACCATGTGGTCCGTTTGTACAGGTGTTTAGTCCGTTGTGTTACAAGACCTGCGTAGACCCCACGTTAAGAAAGACCAACTCTCAAAAAAAATCTCCAACAATCAAGTAAGTCTACACAGTTTATTCTGTCCGCTCGAGCCACTCTCTGTAATGACGCCGTCCACTCCACACCAGGTTCGTGACACCAGTGGTGTTATGATCGTGATTATCTGTCTTCCCTCCTTCTAGAACACTTTCCAAACCGAAACTCACCCAAATTTTAAGATTATCGACACACTAGGAGAAGTACTTATAAGAAGGAATATCTGAGGACTCATCTGCTTGTTAAGTCCGACCAACCAAGAATTGTTCACAAATCGAAGTAAATGTCAGTTTCCTGAGGGAGATCAGCGAGTCCTCTCCCTTTCCCGAATATAGTTACGCATTAAATACCGATCTACGACGTTAGTGTAGGGAGTTGTTGCAGTAAATGATTGGGTTTATGAGAACAAGAAGTGTGTAAGTTGGATACAAGAGACATCGTTAGGACTATGTACCTGTTACTTTACGACTATACAAAACATCTTTTGTCCAATTTTTAATTCGTGTGAAAGATCAATTTTTGGATGCATTTCACGTCATTTCTGACCGACTATATAAGAAAGTAAAAAGTATAAAATTGAGGTCTACACCTCATCACCTCATTGTTTAATGAAGCAACGACAGAATTCATTGAACAAGACCCAGAGCATGAAATGAGGTGACGAATAAAAGGACCGAAAAATGGAAAATGAAGATGTAAAACTTTGTTTGTGACATGGAAAGAGAAGATGTGAAAAGGTTTTGTCCTGACCGAATGAAATCAAACTTAGACACAAACGCGAGCCGCCGCGAGTAATAATAAATCTCAGTAACGCACGGATAACTAAACTTGTGCAGGCACATAGGTAGTAAAGGACCGAAGAGATTTCGGGGACAGTGTGACAGGGTTTGTAACTGTCGGGCTACCTGTGTG
>NW_011362918.1:752228-755200 GCF_000735185.1 Notothenia coriiceps | reverse complement strand
AGCAAGAAATGTTTGGTGTGTGTGTGTGTGTGTGTGTGTGTGGGTGTGTGTGTGGTGTGTGTGTGGTGTGTGTGTGTGTGTGTGTGTGTGTGTGTCGGCTGTCAGTGGCGGAGTCAGTCACTCTGTGACCCGCTCCGTCACACACCCTAACAGTGACGTGCATTGAGGTCAATGGATGGAAAAGCAGATTTAAACACATATTAACCCCATTGAGCTACCTTTAATTAACTATTCAATAGGGAGCTTGCACAATTACCAGCCTATCAGCATTCTTTAAAGGGGCCCTATTATGCTCATTTGAAGGTTCATATTTGTATTTAGTGCAATGTTTTCTTTAATGTTCAAATACTGCTTTATTTTTCACACACCTCTTTTCACCCTCTGGAGATTTTGACTACAAATATATGTATAAAAGACATCAGTGAAACAATCTTACAGAAAGTATTTATTTTAAGTACTTAGAATTATAGTTATTCTTTCATTGCCATAGCTAGAAACTGGGTACTTAAAATATTATTTTATAATTTCCAAATATCCTTTCGTAATGTGAAGAACCATGACAAAACACCATTTTCATAACACGCTGTAATTAATTGGTCTAGCTTATCGTTCAACATCTATCAAACAGCATGACACGCACAAGAAACATGGTCCATTTATGAGTCATTCTTTAAAAAAAATCAATTCAAATCTGTGCTGCTCCATTTATTTATATAATAACATACTCTACTTGTTGAAGGGACCAGTGTGCAAGGATTAAATTAAACACCAGTTTAAAAAAACAGTGTACATTTTTAATGTTCTGAGGCCATTTTATTCATTAACCTGCATTAATAAAACATTTTAAGATTAAATAATATATCGGCCCATTCTTCTATATCACAAATGAGCTTAATTGAAATGATGTTCTTTTGCGGAAACCATGAAAGGACTTATTGGAGTTTGATGCTGTCTTTTAAGATATATTTCTAAATGATAATATAATATAAAAAGGTGCCTTTAAATTACATGTACGCAGCTGCCTGGGAGCCCAGAGGAAATGTTAAGTATGTCTGCCACTGCACTGTAGCTCTTTGATTGGGAGCATCTTGGAACATTTAACGCCATTGACAATGAGATGAGGCATGATGGGACATAGAGCATGAAGGTCTTTTGACTGCAGATTGATTGATATCTAGGGATACATGGAGCATGCTAGTGAAATGTACAGTTCTCACGGAGAGTATATCATCCGCTAACCATTCAAGGCAAGGCAAGGCAAGGCAAGGCAAGGCACGTTTATTTATATAGCACCTTTCAACACAAGGCAATTAAAAGTGCTTTAAAAAAATCAAAGACATTACGAAAATGGCATTTAAAATCAGTCATTAAAAAGAAAAGATAATAAAAGAAACATTAAAAGAAAAAATACAGAAGATAAAATATCAAAAGCACAGTGAAAAATGCCCGGCTTAGTTTTGTTAGACTAAGAGTCTAAAAGGTTACGATGATATAAAACAGAAAAAAGCAGCAAACTACACATTTCAAAAGGAATATTTGGCATTTTGACATATTAATCCGTTTTGAAATGATCCTTATAACATCTGGTTATTGAACAGTACACTATTTATATTACATTACATGTTACTTGTTAGACGCTTTTATCCAAAGCGACTTACATACTCAATACTGTGCGGCAATCCCCACAGGAGCAATTTGGGGTGAAGTGTCTTGCCCAGGGACTCAACGACATGCTGACTGCAGTGGGGTTTGAACACCAAGGCACTAGTCGACCAACGCACTAGTCCACTGCGCCACACACCTCCTTATATCAGCTAAAACTATATAAACTCTATTTTGTTTGGAGTATTGATTAAAAGTTGTGGTCAAGACCCACTAAGTCCAAGTCAAGTCCAAGACTAGGTAAGCTAGAGCCTTGGTCGAGACAAAGTCCAATGGCGGGTCCAACTCGAGGCCAGACAAAATGTAGTCCTTTTAAGACCATTTAAGGCAGGGGTGGGGAACCTCCGGCCGTATACGGCCCGCGAGACTATTTGCTACGGCCCTCGAGGTAATTTATAAACACACGCAAAAAAATTAAAAAATTAAAGAAATCTAGACCTGCCAAAAAAAAATTAAACATCGCGAGTGCCTGTTTTTATCCCTGGCCCAAGTCAGGGTCCTTGAACACAAACGAGCCCTAACGTGTCATCACGTGGTAATATGTATCCGTCCTGACAGGGGGTGCCAGTTCTTCTGACGTAAGCACCCAAGCGTCGTACCATAAGGAGCCGGAACACACTGCCCCGCAGTAATTTTCGTGCTGTGTCTTTAGTTGAAAAGCGCCAGTTTGCCTGATCTGTGTCATCTGTTCATACCTGATCATACAGTCAATAACTTTGTTGTTATTAGCATCTGGTTAGCTAAGCTATGCTAACGAATATAAGAAGCTTTTTCTACAACCAGTGAGGGAAAGGCACATGATCTTTATAGCTATAAAAAAAACAAGATAATAAAGTAAACGGGTATAAAATACTATATGACAGTAAATATTTTTTTTTTAATTAATAAACAAGAATACAGTTTGAAAGGGGAGTGATTTGTAAAATATCCATAAAGAAAAATAAATCTGCTTACAGTTCTGTTTCATATGGATGTTGAGAGATCTATCCATAGATCTCCTAATGTTGCTCTCAAAGTGCACCAGATTGATGCTTTTAACTTCAACATTTAAAAATAAATCTCGGGGGAGCATGCCCCCGGACCCCACTGGAGGAGGTGAGGACCCCCCTAGAGGAGGTGAGGACCCCCCTAGAGGAGGTTAGGTCCCCCCCACTTAAATCAGTCCACATGGATAGGAAACAAAATACTTTTGCACACATCTTGTGTCCAATATGCTTTCTGTTTTGGTGGTCATGCCACAACCGTGCACGTGAATGCATGCACGAGTCATGGTAAAATATCTGGATTAAGAGGTTGCTTTTTCTTTGCAC
>NW_011362918.1:706599-752216 GCF_000735185.1 Notothenia coriiceps | reverse complement strand
AAGTCCGAAGATTTTTTTCAGGGAGCGAAACGACAACGTAGCTGCTTAATGTCTTTGGGTTTTTTGACATGTCTCGTAGTTTACTCCATTGAGTGTTGACAAGAAACACGTGTAGACGAAATATGTGTTTTGTTTTGATGTTTTGAGGTACGCAAAGGCGCGTAGTGACACAAGTGACGTTACGCAATTCAGATTTTTGCCACGCATGCATACCTGCGTACCAGTTATCTGCACCCCTGCCCTATTATACTGTTTTTCATCAATATATTACAGGTCTCAGATATATACAAAACATGTCTCTG
Organism: Notothenia coriiceps; assembly: GCF_000735185.1. Taxonomy (NCBI): domain Eukaryota; kingdom Metazoa; phylum Chordata; class Actinopteri; order Perciformes; family Nototheniidae; genus Notothenia; species Notothenia coriiceps. Next base: position 751,914 of record NW_011362918.1, on the reverse strand, counting down.
AAGTGTTTGGCTCGAAATACCAAACCGATCAATGTAAAATCCCATAATCCCCCCTGTTTCAAAAGGGCTGATTCTCTTTCAGAATCTCTTTACACAGAGGGGACACATGTTTATGTACAAAATACATGAACAAGTGGATTTTGCATAATAGGTGACCTTTAAGAAACCAATGGCGCATTTTATCTTATTGCGTGAATGCGGCGTTGCAGACCGTCTGTTGTGAGAACCCGTTTATTTTTACCCTTTCAGGACGTGTCAGAGAAGATGCTAAATAGACTAACTCAGCGTTGGACATGTTGCACAACCACATTTGTCCGAACCACTTTGAGCATCACAAATGGTTAGCGCATGATGGAGCATTATTTTTTAATCGCTGAAAACCAATTCATCATCCCTTAGTGCCCTTAATTTAACATGAGTGCGGTCAATCCTGGCAGCTGCACTATGGGGAATGTAAACTGTGTTTTAATGGCTCTCTGCTCACCTGCAGTGGAGAAAGGGGTTCTGGGAGAAATGTCTCTTGGCCAAGGTTGGACAACACTCATTGGTTTAAAATCCAGAGAAGCACCCTGCTACTACAGGAGCCCAATATAGAGGAAAACGTGATAAGAAATGATATGACGAAGTGACATTTCGTAATGTACTCATTGATATTTCTTGTTAAAATATACAGCATGAACAGAGGATGCAGAATCTGTGTAAATCGGTAATATAGAAGAGCGTTGCAATGCATCAACATATAGAAACACACAAATATTACAGCTGTTATGATATCATCCATATCAACACTGCTATACCTAATGATATTGATCTAATTTACTTCATTATTTCTTAGTTAATAGTTATCTTTCAAGATCCTAGAGACATGAATATGGCAACACCTGCGAAGATACTGTCAACACCATCAGTTAATAGTCACTTCCCTTTTGTTTTGGCTTGTTTATCATATAATCATGAGGTGTAAATTATGTTTTAATTAAGTATCCTTCCATATAAGCCTAAAGAAAGTCGTTAATCTAGAAAATATGTATATATATATATATATCTTTGCACCTGATGTGTTAGGATTAATCGCTTCTAACAGTAAATTAACCAGTTTTGTTCAATCAAGTCGCTTCCCATCTGCTTTTACACAAAATTAAGAAATCAGGCTTCATAATTTCACATCACATTGTCTTTTATTTTGGGCTCCTGCTGGGTCGAACCCAGTCCAAGTATGGCTGGGTCCTTTCTCCTATCATTGGATTTCAAGCCATGAACGGTTGATTGTTGTTGGCCAACCTTGGCCAATAGACAGATCTCCCAGAACCCTTTTCTCCTCTGGCAGTCCCCAAGACCATATTTCTCCTGTCAGTTCACGTCCAGACCTGCAGTAAGCCAGCTGGCCTTTCTCAATCACTGTCCCCAGCCAGAGAAGCCATAGGGCTCTCTATCCGCTGAACAATTTCAGCCAGGAAAAGTCAAAGTAGTCTCTCTTTGCCAAAACAGCAAACAGCCATATGCACGTTAAGTTCTCGCCGCATGGTTGAGCTTCAAAAGACCAGCAGACTGTCATTCACCGTTTTAGTATCAAGCTTCATCCCGGTATTGACTATCAATAAAAGTACAAATGGTTTGGTTCAGTGAAGCCACAGCAACACTTGGGAAGGTTTATCCGCCTTTGCATTCTCTCTGCTTCCCTTTCTTATATGGATTTTCACGGCAAATCCTTATTGATGTGTCTATCCACACACCCTCTGAAGCACAATAACCCCAGCAAAGTTGGATCACATGAGGCAGATAACTTGGTCCAAAAATGGCAGAGAATGCTCTGAGGTCTCAGAAACAAATCCACTTCTATGTGTGTGCACCAAATGACAAATGACTTGCTAGTCGTGATGGACCATGTATGTTGTTCAGTGAAATCTAATCTCTTTGGGGAACAAAATGCTTTACACATGTGAAAATCTGACAGAAAAGGTCAAATTGGATATGCATTTCTTTTTTTTGTTGCTTTTGTGATATTTCCTTCCTAAAAAAGGACATCTTTCTTATATACAGTATGGATGTACATTTAGACTATATCATCTTTTCATTCGGAGCATAATCTATTCTTCTGTCAGATAACCAACCAACAGTGCTGAGCAACATGGCTGTAATCAGGGCCGCTGGGTCCAGGGACCTGACTTTGAATAATGATCCTCTCGAGCTCCATGTAGATAAGACTGGTTAGAATCATACTGTAGGGATCTATGTGAGCGGCCAAATGAGACACCCTAGTTTTCTCAGTCACTGGGCTGAAGCCAGAAGGAAAAAAATGATTTTTCTGGGGCCGGCACTCGCACAACTTGTCTCTATTATTAAGTCCCGCTTCTGTGGGGGTGTTATCTCAGTAATTATTGAATTGGCCCTGAAAAAAATGCATTCGGTGGTTTTAAAGTGACAAAAACTACGGTAATTGAAAAAACTAAATAAAATGTAAAATGATTGTATATTTACTATTTTATTAATAAAGAAATTAAGGTCAAAAATGTTTCAAACACTTTTTTAAATGCAAACAGAAACTCCAATATAGACATTTAAAATGAAATTCATATTATTAAAATTTAAACATTTTTTTGAGTTGAGCATTTCAGTTCGACATCCTTTAGAATCACCCTTTTAGGGAAGGTTCACAAATACGTCATCTGTAGTGCCTCAGAACGGCTTTATTAGTGTTTGGCAAAAGAATATGGTTTTAGTTCAACTGAATTAGTAAAATGCAACGGAAGATGAAGCCAAGTTCTTACAGGCAGTCACAACAAAGCACTCTTATAAAACTCTGGCTTCTCTTACTGAAATGTAGGAAACCTGTTGAGATGGTTTTCAGTCAGTGTGTCTGTGTAGATGCTGAGTGCAGACTGGTCTGATTTCATCACAAATACGTCATCTGTAGTGCCTCAGAACGGCTTTATTAGTGTTTGGCAAAAGAATATGGTTTTAGTTCAACTGAATTAGTAAAATGCAACGGAAGATGAAGCCAAGTTCTTACAGGCAGTCACAACAAAGCACTCTTATAAAACTCTGGCTTCTCTTACTGAAATGTAGGAAACCTGTTGAGATGGTTTTCAGTCAGTGTAGATGCTGAGTGCAGACTGGTCTGATTTCAAACACTCTGACAATTAGTACATGAAATAACAGAATTTGCAAACCATTGACTTACAATCCTTAATATTTTCATGAAATAAACCCCTACTAATATTCAGAATTTACTGTATAATTAATCAAATGGTTAATAAAAAAAACGAACTTCATGGCAATACATTGAAAATATGTTCATTTGGAAATGACATTAGAAGGTGTCTCACTCTTCACACCCCTCAGTTGCCATCTTTGCCAGGAAAAGTACCTGAAACTCAACATATAAATATGACTGTCATGTATGTTACAGAACCTAATCTTTTTGACTGATGCCAGCCCATATACATCAGAACTGTCTTGCAATATTCATAACAATTTCTCACAGTGACAGTTCGGATCTCCCTTTAAATCAGAAATAATCAGCAACAACCAGCAGTCACCCTCCAAAGACCGCCCGAGAGCAAGTAGAAATCGCCACCATCTATCATTAATTGCCAAAACCCTGATGGAGTACTCTAACTGTGTCATTGTCCACATCAGTGCCTGGCATGTCATAACTGGGGTGGATACGGGGGGCCGCACAGATGTAACCGTTTGGAAGGGGCCCGGAAGGTTTAAAATGCCAGTGCAGATTTATTCCCCTCCTGCAATGATGGCTGCCCGCTGCTTGGATCCTCAGCCCGACAGCTGTCCTCTCTGGCTTTGATATGAGAAGGCTGGGGAGGAAAGGCTGTAAGGGAACAAAAAAAGGAAAGGAGAGACGTGGAGAGAGTTGATGACTGTAACCAAGGACAGAGTTCAGATTGGAGGGGCGTGCGTAAGATTGACAGCCCTCTGCTTTTGATCAGCCAGGGGATAAATGGGATGGGACAAATGTGTGTGTGTGTGTGTGTGTGTGTGTGTGTGTGTGTGTGTGTGTGTGTGTGTGTGTGTGTAGCTAGGAGACAGTCCCCATGGAGACAGCTAGACTAAGCACTCAGTCAAGACAGTGGAAGTGAGCAAAGAGGTGTGTGTGTGTGTGTGTGTGTGTGTGTGTGTGTGTGTGTGTGTGTGTGTGTGTGTGTGTGTGTGTGTGTGTGTGTCAGTGAAGTGATAAAGCTGATGTCCAGTGTCTGATCCTTCGGTTCTGGACTGTGGGAGCGTGTTGCTTCTGCTAATAGAAACCTCGTACAATTACATTGTTTGAGTTGTTCTGAAGCACCTAGCCATAATATTGGGACATCCTCAAAGTACAGGTTCAGATATTTTCAAATCCATCTTAGTACAATACTCATGGCCATGTGTACAGTGGAGGAGCTCTTGATCCCTGTAATCATTCCTCCTGCCCATGCTGGCTGTGAAGAAATCCCCTCGTCATGTGATGTAAGAGATGTTGGACAAAATCCACAGTCTGTGCAAAGTTCAGTTAAAGCTTATATTAAGCTTCAGTCTGAGTCAGAAAAATCAGGTGAATTATCTTTTCATCCGCTCCATGTTTTAATGGCTAGCGTTCCCATGCTGCAGAGGACCCAGATTAACAGAGGCTTGAGGTACCCACATTGGCGTTGTCCTGACCTAAACAGTCATGATTTGCTACTGATTTAATGTTGTCCTCAAGGATTTAGCAGATGTATAATTAATCTGAGGATAAAGAGGGTTAAAAAGGGTGTCTTTTTGTATGCTAATGTATGCATGTAGCCTTAGAGACAGTGGGTAAAGATTTAGATTTTGTGCTCAGACCGTCAAACAACGGCTAACAGTCTGACGACAAAACTCATTCATCTTCTGTTCGCTGGATATTGTTAACTGTTTGATTAGCAACTTGATGCGTGAGAATAGAGTTAGTGCTGATAGATAGATCTGTCTGGAGTTTACTTTAATTTGTTTATTCTTGTGCATTGTCAGACCTCGGAATTGTCTTGGTATTAGACGTGACGCTTAATGCAAATTGAGATATTACTTTGCTACATTTGCTACTACTGTATATGTTTGTTACAACTACCCTGTTATTTACTACTTTGTATGATATCCCAGTGTACGCAGGAGAGCAACGTGTTAACATTGGAAGTTGTTATTGCCTTAAATCAGGGGTGGGGAACCTTTTTCGTCTCAAGGGCCATTTCAATTTTTTCAACATCCTCCGAGGGCCGTACAAATTATTGACCTCTGCTTAAAAATACTAAAATCACAGCCCATTCATNAATGATCGGTTTGGTATTTCGAGCCAAACACTTCAGAGACATGTTTTGTACCCTGCCTATTATACTGTTTTTCATCAATATATTACAGGTCTCAGATATATACAAAACATGTCTCTGAAGTGTTTGGCTCGAAATACCAAACCGATCATTGTANTGGCGGCAGCATACCAGCCTCATACGCTTTCCTGTCCATCCTCAACAAAATAGGAGCCAGCATATTTCTGAACTTTTTATAGAATTCATTGCACATCCCTGGGATGTGCAATGAATTCTATAAAAAGTTCAGAAATATGCTGGCTCCTATTTTGTTGAGGATGGACAGGAAAGCGTATGAGGCTGGTATGCTGCCGCCAACACTAAACGAGGCAGCTATACTTTTGATTCCAAAAAAAGGGAAAGATTCAGAACAAGTGGGATCATATAGACCAGTCTCCCTTTTAAATACAGACCAGAAAATTCTTGCTAAGACCTTATTATGGAGACTCAGCCGCTATATGCAGGGGTGCACATAACTTGCACGCAGGTACGCCTGCGCAGCAAAAATCTGAATTGCGTAACGTCACTTGTGTCACTACGCGCCTTTGCGTACCTCAAAACATCAAAACAAAACACATATTTCGTCTACACGTGTTTCTTGTCAACACTCAATGGAGTAAACTACGAGACATGTCAAAAAACCCAAAGACATTAAGCAGCTACGTTGTCGTTTCGCTCCCTGAAAAAAATCTTCGGACTTTCTGTGACTGACTGAACTGGGTGCTGGCCGAGCCGCGCAGGACATAACCGACGGACCTGAAGCGGTGAATGAAGGTAAAACCCATTATCAGAAGGGAAGTAATGTGTAGCCAGTTTGCTCAGATACCAGATTAAACTCAGATAATTGCTACTCTTGTCCATGTTGTGTAATAGAGGCTTCGAAATGAAGAACAAAGAGAGTCTTTCCAAACTGAATGTTTTTACTTTATATGAATATAACAGTTTCCAACAAGAACGGTAGAAGACGGGGAAAATGCACTCGACATACTCGTATTCATTTCAAATCAAAACAGGAAAGAGAATGAGCAGGACACATACTTGCACTTCAAAATAAAAGCATTTCCTGTCAAAAATGTCACCCTTAACTTTTGTCAAGAAGCAAATACAAATAATGTTAATGCCTTAAATAAAACCGTCCACATTTCCTGCGATAAGGGACACAAATAATTAAACTACATAAAATGCTATTACAAGCTAACAAATACAGCGGATACTTGATTAAAACTACATTTTCCCTTGTGGAAATGTTAAATCTACACACGTAAAGGACTTCAAACATGCACCACTATGATAAAATGACCCTTGGCAGATCAGACCTCAGTAGTAATTTAAGACGGATGGCCCTAAATATTTATTGCATTAGAAGAGAACCAGGGTTGAGCTGCTAATGCTTCTTCAAAAGAAAACTGGCCCCGAATTCCTGCTTTTGATCACTGAGGGCAGAGGAGACAAGGTGACATATCATCACCGATTCACTACGAGAGGCCCATTTAAATCGGGTCTTTGTCACTAACCGTTCTTTAGAAAAAAAATATTCAGGTTTCTGACATTCTTCAAGAGCACACTTTGGAGTGAAAACATGTTTTTTTACTAAATAATTGGTTATCAATCTTTCTTGAATTATACAGTTATTTGAAAAAGTAATAATTATAATTGTTATACATCTTTAATTATACAATGTTTTTTTTAAAATAAATAATACCAACCCATTAAATCTGCACTCATCCCTTAAAAACAAATAAATAAAAGAATTGCTGCTGAATCAGATGTCTTGAATCAAAGAACCTCGTTATATTGCATCATTACTAATTTATCAGTAGAGAACCTTGTATAAATATATACACACTTCTATCAAACACTATTAGAATCTACTGTAGGAGTATTACTTCTTTGTTATGTCTCGTTGAGAACATTTTTCAGCTTCATCTTTTCCCTTTTATCTGTGAATATATTTAAGAGGAGTTAAGGGGAAAAAAACTTTTACATAAGTGTTCCTTTATGAATATGCACAAGCTGTGAATTTCCAATTAGTTCCATACTGTATCATGCAAAGCCTATAAAGAGACGTACATAATTTACAGAAATGCTTCTTTGCTGTTCAGTTACTCACTTCGGTTGATGCCAAGTTGTGTTTGGAGCTAACTATCGTTATTGTATCCACGCGTCGTATTGTTTCTCTGCCATAGAGTTCATAATTCATAATTCATTCTTGATTTCCTGAAAAGCCTTGAGAGCTTGTCAGTCATAATGATTTATTGATGGAGGTTTGTAGAAGTAGTTCACCTGTTGTGACCTAGATGCTAACAAGCGCTGGCAGTAATGCAAATTGAATGGTCCATACAGTGCACTCTGAAAGCGAGGGAATATGATAATCAATATTTAAATATCAATCGCACTGTGTGTTGATGGAAACTGAATGGACTGAATCCAATTTCATGTACAAGAATTCAGAGATGTGCATAAATGTAAAGATAATCAATGCTTTTTTTGCTCATTAATATACTGTACTGTACATGGTCTTTTGATGTATATTCTCACTGTGACATTTACTCGGTATTGATCAAATGGATCACAAATCAGTCTTTGTACAACACAAGAATGGTTGGCTGATCATCGCACTTCAACAGGCGGAATTTATCGCGCAATAATTCACAGACTCATTGCCATGGATAAGAGGGTTTTACATAATGCTGCTTGCTATTCATTCCAAGAACAAAGTCGAGCCCCTCCTCGTGTATCGCACCCAAATCGGCGGGTGAGCTCATGATTAATGTGTAATTGACTTGATGAATGGGTTTCCCATTCCGAGAATCCATCAAAAATACTGCTTGATTAAGCGTCCTCTGCGCCTCTGATTAAAAACCAGCAAGATCAGCTTCATTCAAACACAAGCACGAGGCCATCATGTTTCAAAATCTGGTCACGCCCACTGATTATCTCTGAGCGATGTCGGGTAATCAATGCACGCATAGGGCCGGGCATCGGAGGTGACATAGTTGTGGTTGTAAGGGATACTTTGCAGGCAGAGCGGCGGAGATTCGGCCTCAGTTTGAGCAATCAGTCATGCCAACAGAAGTAGAATAGGATGGATAGGGGGGCGGAGGAGGAGATGGATAGTCGAGCGTAAGAGTTTGAGAGGTGAGAATGAGATGGAATGGGATTCAGACAGGGACGCAGAGATGGATTTAGAAAGCAAGACAGTGTATTGGAGAAAGTTTGATAAAAATCAGGGAGTGAGGGCAGAGGTGTGGAGAGGGTGGAGATGAGAAAAAGGTGCTGACAGAGGAGATGATGAGCAAACGTGGAGATATGTTACGAGGTGTTATGAAGAGAAAGATGATGAGCCGTTCCTCAATTCTTCTCGCTTTGGAACTCTATCCTTCTTACTCTATACCTGCTCAAAGTGTGAAAGTGTAATTATTAAAAGGATGACAGCCAGGATCTCACCCTCACAGCCACCAGTGCAAATATATGGACCGCTATATGTTTAGTAGGATGTAAGGGTCCCTGTCTGGGATTGGTTCAAGCCAAGCCCCAAGGAAGTACAGTTGTTGTTCAGGCACATTTTCATAGTGGCCAAACGGTGGTACTACATATTCCGTGTCAGTCTTGTGATACCATTGGACCCAAAAGTGTTTTTTCCCATTGACTTACATTTGGGAGATTTTTGTAAATAATTATCTTTTTACCTAGATCAAATAACCAATAGGGAGACTCGAATAGCCCTTGTTTAAATCATGTCTTAAAGGTCACCTATTACGCAAAATCCACTTTTTCATGTCTTGTATACATCAACATGTGTCCCCTCTGTGTAAAGAGATTCTGAAAGTTGCAGGAAAAAAGATTCAATCACTTTTTGTCCTGATCCGTTTATATAAAAACCTGTCTGAAAATGAGCTGATCAGATTTTGGCCACTTTATGATGTCGTAACGATTTTTGTTGGCTTGTTTAACCATTAGCCAATCACCAACCGTAACCCGCCCCCACACCTTATCACCTGAATCTCCTCCTAGAGCACCATTGTGTTCTTTCTAACCAAATATCTCTCTGAGGGGCGTGGGGAGGGGCTCCTTATTTTCATCTAAAGTAACAGACAGAGAATTTTTGAAACAGGGCTGAAACAGAGGGGATTATGGGATGCTGCAATGATCTGTTTGGTGTTTGGAGCCCAAAACTTCAGAGACATGTTTTGTATATATCTGAGAACTATAATATATTGATGAAAAAGGGTATAATAGGGGACCTTTAAAAGTGTTAGATTTGCTTAAAGCCAAATTAAGTGTTTGGGAAATCTATTTCATTCAGTAGTTACATTTTTTTCCAGGTTTAATTATAATTTGTTTTTCTCTGCAAGCTTAATACAAACATTTCTGTCTGGTTAACCATTAACAGTTTGTCAATTATGTTACGGCAATCATTATATCACTCTATAAATCAATATAATGCGTTGTCAAATGACACATACTACGGTTTACGATTCAATCCATATTATATAACCCTATAGACATGATTTTAATTAGTTTGAAATGTCAGTGGAACAAATTCTAAATATCAAAGAAATAAAACCTTTGTTAGGGAACATTCCCTTGTACTCCAAACAATGGTATTAATGGCCGACATCTACTGTACATGTAGCTCACATTGGACTGTCCCAGATTTGATATTCTCATTTCCTTTTTAGTTTCACCCAGTTTAGTTTCCAGAGCTTTGGAGTTAATGAGACGTTGGCTGGTGCATACAACAGCATTCATTAACACTCGGATGAGTATAAGCTGCAGGAAAGTGCAGATTTCCTTCCTCTCTTCTCACCGCCCTTTAGTTGTACTCTCGTGGCAGCCATTAGTCAAGTACTGTTTTCTTACCTCGACACAAATTGTTGATCTCCCCAATTTCCTCCATCTTTAATCTAACTTCAACAACACTCTCTGGCTTTCTGTAATGTTGTGAGCTTGTCTCTACCAATATATCCTTTTATTTATATTTTTCTGAGTACCCCAACCCTTTTACTTTCCCATTCTCCCCCCCCTCCTTGCTCGTACTGGACATCAAACAGAATCAATTTCCCCTGGAGAGCAGGACCCCTGTGAGCGGCTCTTGATCTCTGTCCAGGCATCTCTGTTTGACAGCTTACAAATTAGCCTGACCCCCTTGTAAATAGAACACACACACAGATTCAATACTCAACCGCAAATGCAGTGCGGTTGTAACCTCTGTCATGTACGAAGACCTCTGCTCGCCACATGACTTTCTGAGATAACGACAGATTGTGATTCCTTACACACTGATGTCTTCCTGATTGCCTGACCTTTCACCCTGTGGTGTTGCCCTTTGGCCTTTAATGGAAGAACAGGAGGGAAGCAGTGAAGATCGGAGTGCTTTTCCAACTGAAAACATGCACACACACACGGGTCAACTCGAGACAGTGTTTAACCCCGCCAACTTGACAAAGTAACCCTGTATGTTATGCACTCCTCCAACATGTGTCCTGCCTGTAGCATTAGTATCACTGGAGTTGAACTGTAACTGTGACATCGACCCACTGCGGCTCCTGACATTAGGGACACAAAGCTCCCAACACGCTTCTGCCGTGGATGAAGAAATCATAGGGAAGCCTGGAGAAAATCCTGATGCAGCTTCATCCCATACATATTTAACCCTGCGTTAACTACTGTGTTTGCCATATAGAGTGCAAAGAGGGCTACAGGGGGAAAGAGGTCACAACCCTAAAAAAATATGATGTTTTTGTTAGGTGAGTGACCAAAATGGAGCTTTCCACAAACTTTTGCTTTTGGGGTATTGAAGATGGACTGTTTTTGGATGCATCTCCAACTTAACTGAAGTAAAGTTTATGACATCATGAAATAAAAGCTGCTGTCTACTGCAATGCATGACACTCTTTAGAGGTAGCATCTAAATGCTAACGTCAGCATGCTTACTGTACCTGCTCTGAGACAGTTCTAACCTGCTGATGTTTAGCATGTTTACTATCTTATTTTAGCTTGATGGAATGCATTTGCTACCTACCATTAAGCACAATGTAAACTTTGCAGGTGCAGTTAGTAGTAATAAAGACTTGGCACTAGATTTTAAAGTTAAAAGTGTCAACAAAGTCACAAAATAAATAGATGTCCGCACCAAACTTCATGGCAATCTAAGAGACCTTTGTCGTCAAAACCACAATTGTGAATCCAATGGAGGCAACAAAGTCGTGGGATCTCAACTAATTGGGATAGAGTATCTGTGTAACGTGAACATGGCAAAATGGTATACAACATGTCTATATAAAGATCCAACGGATAACCAGATGAAACTGGTAAATATATTCCACCTGTGACGGCCCCAGAGCCTGTGTGCAGGTGTGTTACAGGTCTTGCGGTGGGGTGGAGCTGAAGAGGCCAATCAGCGCGATCGCGGACACCTGGCCGGAGCCGAGGTGCTATTAAGCCCAGCTGCCCGGAGTCACATGGCGGTCCTGTCTCTCTCCAAGCCGGCCGCAGAAAGAGTAACACAGCGATCCTCTCCCCTCGTCAATCCATCTTTTGCATTATATGGAACAACCGCAATAAATGTGCCGTGGCTTTTGGAAACTCGTGTTCGTCTCGTTATCTTTCCGTTGTGGCCTACGAGCCGGTCATAACACATCAGTACTAAAAAAAAGGTGAGAGCTTTAGCAGTAGATATTACTCTTCCCTCAACTTCCTGCTTTATCGAGTTGAGTAATCGGGTGTGAAGGACCTCGATCAGGAAGATGACCCCAAGCAGCAGGCCAAGTGTTTAAAGAAAAATACATAATGTTAAAGCTATGTGAGCATGACAGACAATATATGTGGTCTGATGAAACACAAATTGACCTTCAGCCAGTGTTATGTCTGACAGAACCTCCGGCACAGCACACCTCATCATTCACCTTACACGATGCATGCAGGTGGAAGAATCAGGCTGAGGCTGGGGGGGCTTTTTAGTAGCATGACTTGTGATGATTGAGGGAAGAATACAGTCACATTCATACAAGGTAGATAGACAGTGTGTACAACCAAAAAATCATGTTAGGTTCTTCATCATTACACGATAGATACATTTAGTCGATCGTGTTTCATAGCCATATTCGAGACACGAGATCATTGATTTTCTAAATTAGGTTGATTTCTCATGTATTTACTTCGATTGATTGGCAAAAACAGACTTTGAATGGTTTGATAGTTGAAATAATCCAATAGATTTCTATACTGCATCATGATTGTCTCTGCCTGTTGACTAAAATAGCTGAGTAAATATTGGTTTGGACTGGCATGACATTCGGTTCATAAAATCCTCAAGAGTGAATCTTCCTGACTTTGGTGATCCCCCAATCTTTTTGCGCCACCATTTTATAGATATTTTTGAATTGAAATACTTTGTGTTTAGGACTAACGTAAGCATGCTATAAGAGAGTGAATTGTAAACATTTTGACTTACACACAGCAGCATTTAAGGCATTGACATTTCAAGCCTTATTATCTAGCTCAAATCAAAGATGTGTCCAAGCAGCCTACAGCCTCACAGAGCCCCTGGCATGGCTGCAGGCTCCATGTCTTGTTAACTCACCATTTGTTGTAAAAAAAAAAAACCCACTTAATTCCATTGTAACCTCATTATAAAATGGTGTTTTTAGAGCACTTTCAGTTCTTTACTCTGATGTTTAAAGTTCCATGGCATCCCACTGAGAACATGACAGAAATAATTACATGGTAAAAGAAAACGTTGGGTTCAATTAGCAGAAGTCGGTGCTGAAGACAACAGTTACAAGGATTTCCCCTGACAGATGTTGTCGGTCGCACGCGGTAGATACAAGGAATCTGTTTGCATTCACCAACACAGAAATCTGTTCCATGGAGCTGATTTCAGGGCTTCATGCAGATAATGAATGGTGTTATTTGCTGAAGGGAGGCCACTGTGGAGCAGCCAGAGAGAGAAGATGGCTCGGAGGCAGGCAGATGTGTGTGTGTGTGTGTGTGTTGGTGCGTGTGTGTGTGTATGTGTGTATGTGTGTGTAGCACAGATGCTCTGAGCTAATCTAGCCCGTCCTGCTTCTGCTAGGCGGGCATCCTTGCACACACACATACATACACACACACACACTCCCTAACATAACACCTCCCAGGCACATGCAATTGCACACACACACACACACACACACACACACACACACACACACACACACACACACACACACACACACACACACACTTTTTCTCTCTCACACACACACACACACACACACACACACACACACACACACACACACACACACACACACACACACACACACACACACACACACACACACACACACACACACACACACACAATCACACTCCTACGCAGCATCTGTCCTCCGCTGGCTGAAGCAACCCATGAGGTGCTGTATTGGTGAACGGTTCCAGCAGCGATTTGGCTAAACTGACCACCGCAATAAAGCAAAGTGTGTGTGTGTATGTGCATGTGTGTGCACAATGGGTCAACGTGTTGTTAGACACCAGCTCCTGGAGTGTGTTCATGAAGCAATGTGTGTGAGATGCACGTGTTTCCATGATAAATCTATTTGTGTGTTAGCATTCATGTGTATTTGTTTGGAATATGTGTGTTTACACTTGTATGTATTATATGTGTCCGTATCTACATGTGCATGCTTCAGCCATCACTCGTGTGTGTGTGTGTGTGTGTGTGTGTGTGTGTGTGTGTGTGTGTGTGTGTGTGTGTGTGTGTGTGTGTGTGTGTGTGTGTGTGTGTGTGTGTGTGTGTGTGTTTCAGCAGTGTGTTGGCTTTGGGCTGACAGTAGTAAACTAGCAGAGCCTCTAAGCAGCTGTTGCCTAATATTACAGAGAATTACACTGTAGCAGTTTGGCTCTGTTCACTGTTTAAACTGCAGACTGGCTGGTCAGTATGTACACATGCACCATGGCAACCCCTGTACAGCCCATACACTATCTGTATTTATTCAGGGGTTAAGACTAATCATGTTGGTTGCTGGTGCGTTTGTATGCCTTTCTCTTGAATACGATCATTCTGTTAATGTGCTGTGTGTCCTTAAGCCGGTGACCTCCATATAAGATGGAAATTGCGAATGTCATAAATGCTGCTGTGCCGTACAAAACAACTTTGAAGTAGATGTTAAGTGTTTTGTTTTTTTGTACAGTGTACACATGTTTTTTTTCTTCTGTTGACCTTATGCTACCATTCATGTTCTGAACATTAGGCATATAATAATACATTTAATTTTGTTTCAGTTTGTGTTATGTTAGGAAGGTTGAAGCAAGTTTATAATGCATAACAATTTGGATTGAACCATTTAATTCTTTTTTTTTTTACTTTTTTGACAAACAACATTAAATCATAAAATGAACTACTACTTTCTACTTTCATCTCAAAGTTGAATATGCCTCAAAACCTAAAAACATGTTAAATTGCCAACATTCTTAAAGGAAGAGTTCAAACGTATTGCTTTGCTTTAAGCTTACTTTGTTTTTTTAAACAAACAATATATGAACTATTCTTGAAGGCATATTTTGTTACATTTGAAGAGGGACAGTTGAGCTTTACCACCAATTTCCAGTTGTTGTGCTAAGCTAACCTGTTCCTGCTTGTAGCTTTATATTTATCATACAGAAATGACAGGGGTTTTCATTTATTTCATAAAACTCTCACCTCAACAATGACTGGATTATGGTCAGGGCGAGTACGGCCAGTACCAGGGGGCCGCAGACTGCCCGGGGGCCTCAAAGCCAATTGAGGTTGAATGCTCAACTGACAACCATAATCACTGTCCTCTATCGCACTTAAAAATAGAAGTAAGAAATTAGTTATTCATTATGTTTCTGGCCAATCAGCATAGTGATAGAAGTGTGAACACATCAGGTATTTTTAGAAGCTTTATACGTGTCCGTTCTCTTTGCCAGACCTGTCTTGTTGCCAATTAAAAAGAATATCAATGATAATTATATTGTTTCTTTACCTCTGTCTTGCTCTTCTCAGCTTTAGTCCTTTGTGACTTTTTCTGTCATTCCCCACATCTTCATCTCCCTTCCCCCTGTCATTTCTACATAAATCCATCACCTATGCTGTCTCCAGTCCTCCTCCCCCTCCCTACCTGTATTGTCTCCCAAAGTCATCCTAATTAGTGTTTAAAGCTCCTGCTCCCCCATGGCGAGGTCGTCTGTGCCCGTAAGCCACCGCTGCCTTGTCTTTGCCGTGCCAGCTCTAATGGAAGAGCCCTATCGGCTGCCATCAACGCTCCTGTGTGTGTGTGTGTGTGTGTGTGTGTGTGTGTGTGTGTGTGTGTCTGTGTGTGTGTGTGTCTGTGTGTGTGTGTGTGTGTGTGTGTGTGTGTGTGTGTGTGTGTGTGAGAGAGAGAGAGAGAGAGAGAGAGAGAGAGAGAGAGAGAGAGAGAGAGAGAGAGAGAGAACGGCTCACACATCATTAACAGTATTACCTCAATTACGCAGCCTGACAATGAGAACTAGCTGGAAGAGATGGAGAGTGAGTGAAAGGGGGGAGGGAGGGAGGGAGAAATTGACAAGAAGGGGGGTAAGGAGAAGGGGGAGGAGGAGGAGGTCTCACTCAGCATAAAATGAAGGAGCTCAGTAACCCGCTTTATTCACCTGTCAAGAAAATGTACAACAGCCCCTGTACAGAAAACCAATTTCTCCACTACACTGGATTCAATCCTCCATTTGTGTTTAAAAAAACATATTCATACCCAACACATCCCGGGTTAGATTGAATCCACTTTGACACCTCACTATGACAGAGATAGCAGAGCATGGAAGTGGGTTTTCCTGCGACGGGGCGCTGATGCAGTCATTGCAGCCTCATATTGTTTTTCACTCCCCCCTCTGTCTCTTTGCATGACAGTGCTTTCCTCTGCCTCCGTGACAAAAGGTAACTAGATTTGACTCTTGTCATGATTTTCCACCCGTTCATTCTTCTCTCCGCGGCTGCTTTTTTTAGTTTTGAAAAAAGACCTGATGTCTGTCTTTTATTCATCACCGAATTTCCTCCGGGAGCAAGAAACAAAACAACAAAAGGTCGGATGAAAAAAGAAAGCGAAAGAGACATGATAGAGGAGGAGACGACGCCGGCGGAGGGAGAAATGGTTTCCAATCAATATCATGAATCTACGGGGATTTGAAATGGTGCCCAGGGACAGTTTAGGAGCAGCACATCCGCTGCCGATTGTGTGTCTCACCCAAGGGGCAAGGCCAGTCAGGGCTGCTCGACCACAGTGCTCACAAAATCAATAGTCCTGTGTGTGTGTGTGTGTGTGTGTGTGTGTGTGTGTGTGTGTGTGTGTGTGTGTGTGTGTGTGTTTGGCTGTGTGTGCTATCTGCCCACAAGCCTAACATCCATTGACAGAGAGGGCCAGGTGAAGTGANAGGGGCAAGGCCAGTCAGGGCTGCTCGACCACAGTGCTCACAAAATCAATAGTCCTGTGTGTGTGTGTGTGTATGAGTGTGTGTTTGGCTGTGTGTGCTATCTGCCCACAAGCCTAACATCCATTGACAGAGAGGGCCAGGTGAAGTGAGTGTTTGGTGAGAAAATTGTGCAAACAAGGAGGTTGTATGGGAGCGAGGGTAAATAAAGGTCCTGAGGCGGATGCAGAGCTTAATTGGTGGTGTCTATTTCCTGCTTCTTGGAAAAACTGCTTTATGTAATCAAGCTAATTATGACACTCAAACATGAAAACATGTCACAGTAGAGGCACAAAACACAAATATAAACCTGAAAATGAACACAACAGGGCCACTTTAAATGACTTGTTTTTTATCTGGACCAAAAACATGACTGGGACATGCCAAAATGTATTTTATCAGTAAAACATGTATGCAACATTCAAACTAACCTACAGTGGTATTGCATTGCTAAAATCAATATCATTGCATGAATAATTTAAAATAATGAATTTGACAAGTGAATGAAAGAGATAACCAAAAAGCTTCCGTGCAGTACATGATATTTGAACTTTGATGCATTTAATCCACTTTATTCAGTTAAAAGAGAGTTTGTAGAGAATGTTTGATTTGGCCTACTGTACTGTACTGCGCAGAACTGAAACTACAGCAAATGTAAAGCATCAAAAGGCATAAAATATAACTTGATTAATATCTAAAGATTCATAGAAAGTTGGGATAACCCAATACGCTACCAGAAAATTGAATACAAGCAAAATTCAGAGACAGGTTCATTCAACATTTGTGATAAAAAGTGAATATGTTATGTGTCTTTTTAGTATCAGGAGTCACAAGGAAGCATGCAGCGTGACAAGATGGCTCTGTAGTAACAGCAGGGGAGACAAGGGTATACTGTACTGTAGATGATAAATCAGTTGTGTCAGGGAAGTGGAGTTAAGTGACAATATGGTGTTAAAACGACACTCAGCATGTAAGCACAGCACAGATTTTGACATTTGCTGATAAGTCCTCAAGCAATCCAAACTGGTGCGGCAGACGAGAAGAGTTTGTGTTTTATTCAACAATTTTATAGCTCAACACGCACTCGTTTCACTTGCATACGAGTGATTATAATTAAAAGCTTACTAATATTTAAATGAGCTAGCTGTGGGAATAAAATGCTAAATATGAATCAAAATAGATTTAGCAGAAAATACACATTTTAATTTCCGCATGACGATGAATGTACATTTGATCCACAATTCACACTTCACGCTACATCTTGCAGGCTGAGGCAATACAGTATCCTTTTATGCATATCTATCCTTTCAAAACGGTGGCAATTAGCATACTGTACTGCAGGCAACAGCTGGCGCTCCGTACTTGAGTGCATTATCTGTAAGCTAGGGAACAAACACTTGTACTGTGTTGTTGTTTTGCAAGTCAGAATCATTATTATTTCAAAGCTATAAAAAAAAAAATGGAATACAAAAATGAGGAAAGATGGCTCAGGGCAGAACAAGGTTGTAAAGATGGCGGAAACCAGATGGGTGGTTTTTGAAGCAACCAGTAAAGCTATGCAGTAAAACACACTCATAAACAACGCTAACCAATAGCATAATAGTAAGTACCAATATCACCCTTCAAATAAATTGCTTATTTCCTGTCTGTTGATTTTAATATAAAGAAAATAGCCTATGTACAACATCGTTAGCAACCAGACTACCTACTGTACCGCTAGCTGGGCAGGGCTAACCTTTTTGCAAGTAACTGTAAAAATCATAGTAAAACTCTTCATATTATTAATAATCATTATCAGGCTGGATTTGAGACCGATTCTTTTTCGGTCTCCTAGCTCAGCATTGCACTTTTTTGACATTTTTGTAATATCACTGTGGTTGAACTGCTACCTATGGATAGCTACTGCAAGCTTTTTGTTAAGTAGGAGCCATTTATTTGATTTGCATCTTAGCAAAATGCTCTCCGATAGACATTAATGCCATGTATATATCTATGGTTTATATGGGCAGCGACCCGACAGACTGAATTGCATCTTAAATGCAGTAAAAAAGAGGCTTATAGGGAAAGAATCTTAACACAGATGGTGTCATTGTTCTCTAGTCATCGTTGTGCCATTGCCACCTTTTATTGGTAAAATAAAGCATATTTGTTGTCTATTGCCACTTTAATCTTCAGCACTTATGCTAAACAGAAAATCATAATACTATTGCAGTTAACTGATTGGTTCATTGAGCCCTAATAGGGCAGAATTATAAAAATAACAATCAGTCATGCTGATGTACTTGTCCCAGGAGGTCATTGAGTCTTTGAGCAAATAAAAAGCTGTTTGATTTTCACTCTGTTTTTTATGCCTTTTTCAGATTTTTAATCTGCGACAGTATTATTTTACGATAAACAGGTCAATGCTTTATATATTGGAAGTCATTTTTACAGTTGTTATCTTATCTTGTGTCACCCATTGAGCCATTTTACATGGATTTACCATTCACTGACTGACATGAATTGCTGGTAGGTTGATTCTTACATTGGAAAGAGGCACTTGCTCTGCCTGGTGAGTTTTCCCCTTTGGTTCATTTAGCTGAGTAGTGCAGAATGGCTTCAGGCAAATTCGATGAGTCATCCATTCAAAATGATTTTTTGATGCTTCGACTCTCTCTTACATCCCTCGCGATATTGAGCTAAAACACTCACTTTCAGAGAAAATCTCCATCTGAATGTAATCTGCATGTTGAGTAAAGTAGAACAGTACATCAGAGCGATTGATCTGATGTCTTCGATTTGTGATTCTGAGTTGTAGTAAAGTATAGATACATTTATTGTTCCTCGGAGGGATGTTAAACAAGTGAAAACACAATTAAGCAATTCATGTTTTTTGCAGATGTCTGCACCTGGGGGATGACACTAATTATTGACGATGTTGCCATCATTGTTATTTCTGAGCCCCTGCACTGAAACAGAGACAGAGTTAAGCCGTCTCTAAATATTTCTTTGTATCATAAAGAGAGGTGGAATAAAGGAGCTTGTACCTGCATATTATATCTCCATACTGTGTTGCCAAATATATCCACTTAATTGTAATGTTCTACCTCCAATAGAAGGTGCCTGACACTTTATTCTGCTGCATGTTATGATTGTCTTTTCAAGTAAAATGAGTGACTATGAAATGCCACAGTGCATAGAAGTCTTGCTAGGTGGCTAGGCTGGTGCATTTTTGCTTGCAGTCGGACTCTAGAAAACTTGAGGAGAGCTTGTTTATAAACAGACTGAAAAAGCAGTGGCCCAAGAAATGAACCATGGGGATTCCCTGGTTTGTCGTTTGCTTTTTTCTCTGTTAGGGTTACTTGTAAGCCCAGTAAAAAAAAAAGTCCCATACGAGCCCTCCCATTTATGACCAACCAGGCAACAACTGTTTAATCAAGGAATTCAAACCAGACAGAGTCATATCTGGAAAAAATTGAAATAGATTGAGCAAAGGATAAAAGACAGATGTTCTAAGGCACATGTGTCAAACTCAAGGCCCGGGGGCCAAATCAGGCCCTTGGTGTATTTAATTTCGGCCCGCAGGATAATTTTTAATTACTATTAGATCCGGCCCGCCGGTATATTGCACGCGCACAACTTCACTCAATCCTGAGGATCTCCTCAGCTCAGAGCCTGAGCCCAAACATTGATGAACTTGCACCCAAGATGAGATGCCAAGTATCTGGCTTGAACTAGCATCAGAGAGCAGCAAACTGAGTTTCAATGGATGTTTCCTTCTGCACTTTCTTTCTCACGAGAACAGGGCATGTTTTGTTTGTTTTTCTGTTGTTGGCCTGTGGAAAAATGTAATCATAAGAAATGGCTCTGCAGATAGAGCCATAAGAAATGACTACAACTGATTATTTAATGTTGTTTTTATTGGCAATAATTTAAGCTTTGTTAGTTCCAGGTTTAATATGTGCAATAACTTCATTTCAATAAGTTTTGCAATAAACATTGAGCCAGTCCGGCCCTCGACTAGTACCCATTTTTTTATTTTGGCCCACTGTGTATTTGAGTTTGAAACCCCTGTTCTAAGGGGTTGCTAAAAGACTATGGTCTTTAGAGATCTCTATAGATTGTGGGTTGAACAGAGACTCTCTGTTCACTGTCTTGAACCGTATAATAGACAATGTCACTTACAGACACACACATGCGGGTTAATGCCCATATAAGCCATTAACCCGAGCCCTCCCATGGACCTCTGTATAATTACAATCTACAGGTAATCTTGGTCAGTAAATGTAGCGAATAACCCATAACTGACCTGATGATCACTCACTGTGCGATAACAGAAGAAAGGTCACTAAAGTGATATGGGTCGTGATGAAGAGATCACACACTCTGAGAGCATTGTCACTTCACTCGGTATGGTATGTGACAACGCAATGAGGTCCTGACCTTTTCACCACACACTGATGCCTCAATTATTAGACCAGAAGGCCTTAGGGTACACATTTATTTGAAGCCCTGATTCGTTCCCTTAATTCACTTTAACATGAGATCTATATTTAGAATCAGGGTTCATTTAAAGGTGAAAGGTCAAATAAAGTGCAAGGCAAAGAAAGAGATAAAGCATGTAATAAATTGAAAGGAAAAAGGTGGGTAATTGTGTCAAATCTTTTGTCGTGTGACGTCAAAGGGAAGAGAGCTTTAAAATGAACTATCTAAATTATAGTCTAATTTATTTTATTCTTCAATAATGGGGAAAAAATGCGTTTTTAATCCACATTAGCTGTGTGCCATGTCATTTGGTAAATTGCTTAGTTACTGGAATCTTATAATTACTGGGTTGTTTCTTCAGACAATTATTGTCCCAAGAGGATGAACCCCAATTAATCTACTGATCCCTTGAGGTTTTTTCCAGCACCAATATGAAGAAGGACTTGTTTGCTTTTTAGAAAATATCTCAAGAACTACCGTATGGATTCCCATTAACGTTCTTACGCCTCCTAAGGAATGAATCCTGAATACATTGGTGATCACCTTACTTTTCATATAGTGCCACAAGCAGATCAAAGTTTTAATGCATAGTGAACTATAATTTATCAATTAGATTTCTATATTCTTTATCGTAGGCTACTTCTTGTAAACTATGGCAGTTAGATTTGATGATGATTCAAAGCACAGAAGTGATAGGTACTCATTGATTACTCCCTAAATACGTATTATATTACAGTAAGTTTCAAGTTCTCCATTAAAGTTGTGAAACAATAATTTAAACCACTGACTGACACACAAAGCGGAGATCCAGCTATTACACAAGTTCTTTCACTCAAGTCCTTTTGTCTTTTCCTTGTGAACTAAATTACCTGCTTTTTTAAAACGGAGCCCACACACTAATAGGCACAAAGGGACATAATGAAGCCAAAGGATAACTGGGTGAAGCACGACACAATGGCGGTAATTGTTTTCGACGCGATCTTGATTAAAACACACTTTTTAACATTGTTATTTTCTTTGTGTTGCTTTTAGGTTCCTTTGAAATTCAAACTTCTTTGACAAATTACATCTGAGTGTGGGAAATGCTTTGGCAGCCACGCGTTGATAAGCACAGTAGGCGAAATACCTCAGCAGGTGTTTGAAATCTTACAAGCACTACAAAAGTGCATCAAGCTTGGAACAATGGAAACACAGAAACTTTTGGGATGAGCGTGCTGGGAATCAGACAACATCACGTTTGAAGTGATTTCTTATTTAAGAACCTGTTTATTGGACTAAATATGTTGCAGAATTAAACACGGCAACATCCCCTTGTATAGAGTGTAACGGCTAAAGATATGGAGCGATGCTGGTTGGCGTTTTTTTTCTACGTGTGTGCAAAGAGAGGGAGTGGGGCTGTAGCACTGAGATTTAAACCCACTTGGTTAGTTTGACTGTTTTTCTTAGCCTGCCTTACATGCCAGATGGCCATATGTCTGTGATCTGGGACTGCTGTGGCACAGTCCATAAGGCAGCTGTCTCTCAAACCCACGTATGAATCCCCGCGTGTGGAGTTTTTTTTTGTCTTCTGCAAATTGTCTTTGTCGGCTGTCTCACTGTCTGAATTATGGAGAAGATGCACAACAAGAACTTATGTCGGTGGTAGGCTAATTGATTGTAAGATTGAATATTTTTGACATTGTCTCATAGGTCTCATGTTCCTGATCTCATTTCCTCAATGCTCCAATTACAAGATATGTAAGACACAGTAGATGAGGATGTATTTGGTCGATACTATAAATAAATGGAAGAGATTAAAATATGAATGCTTTCATTTTTACAATATTCAAGTAAAGGTTGTTTCTTTCAGAGAGCTTTGTAAATAAGGGTGAACTTAAACTCAGCAAAAGATGAAAAAACGATGTTAATTTTGTCTTATTATGTCCACTTTAAAATGTACCATGCAGCCTCTCCTTCCAATTGCATTTTGTGCTAAGCAATTCCTTCATGCATGTTAATTCTGCCCTTCTTTGTTCTTCCACAGTAATTAAAGTAGCTGAAAAGTAGTATTGATCAAGCAGCACACTGCTAAGCAGGATCAATGAGAGTAGTTGTATTGATAAAACCTTAAAGGCATAGTTCAGATTGTTTGAAGTGTATGAGGTACCTATCCAATCAGTGTATTAGCTAAAGTAGATGACGGCTGGCAGGCCTCCAGTTTGGACGAACAAAGGTTCACTGTGAACTGCAGGAGATGTGTTTTAGCCACCAAAAAGCAAGGCTCTTCGAAAACATCATCTGTTTAAGTATTCAGTATAATGTTGCCTTCCAGAACCCGGTAGTTGCTGGTCTACTGCTGCCTCAATATTTCTTTATGTTATAGTGTGACCTTGGTGTTTTAAATTGTTCGGATTCAAAACAATTCCCATAAAAACACAAACAAACAAACATCTCGAGGCAGATAAACCAGTGAGGTAAAATTACTGTTTTTGTCAATGGAGTCTGGTGGCTTTGGTTTTCTGATCGCAAAGAAAAGCAAAGAAAATACTCTAAATAGTGGACACTCAAACTGATGTTGGTTTTAGTTAGTTAACTTGTATAAACATAAGCTTTAAAAAACACTTTATAAATATAATAATATAAAGCTAACTTGTGGCTTGTTTAGCTTTAAAAATCCAAACTATCCCTTTAACAGTACCAGCTCTACATGGAGAGTAAAGCAGTCGAATGTTTCCTAAAGATGTGTTGTTATTGAAAATATTAAGGGAGGATGGAGAAAACTATTAATCCTCAGCCACTAGCTTAGAGGTAAAATCAAAGCGTCAATCACGATTGAGCATGCAGAACACAATATCAAATTAGCTTTATGCAAAATAAAACATAAAAATCATTGCTGATTTATTAACATTCTGCATCAGTTGTTGCCAAGGAGAAGGAGAACACATTGCGTTACACCGCATGGAGCAGGGAAATAATTGTTATTGACATCCTGGTTTCCTTCTCACTTTACTTCTGTTGCTTGCCTGTTTCATTTACTCATCTTCGTTTCCCTCTGTTTTTTATTCTATGTTGCGCCTCTGCTCGCTATTTATTTTTAGTTTAGTTAGTTAGCTTGTCACATTTTTCCTCCCTTGTCACGTCCTCCCTTCCTCTCCCTATCCATCCATCCCTCCCATGTGGAAGGGCCACTCTGACCTGTATCTGTCTGGCATGGATGAGTCCCAGGTTTGGTTTTAAATGCCCCAATTATTCTCCTGAATTATGATGTCCTGCTCTGGGATGTGTGGCCGTGTCTCTGCGGCTCTCATATGAAAGCTGGCACGGTACAACAGAACCATTTACACAGGCCAGATTAAGGGCATGTCCACATGAGCGCTTCTCCCCATGCACCGAGCTGCAGAAAACTGACCACATGAAACACTCCGACCTGGACACACTCATCTATCCCTGCTGTACGTACCTTCTGCCTTTACAAAAAAAACCTCTTTTGTGTTAGGGAATATCAAAGTCATTACTAACCGGTTCATTTTGGAAAGGTGGGATACAATGAACAACATGAAATCTGAATGCATGCATGCTGGTATTCATGTTTGGATAAACAATTGTCCATTTCTCATTTGAAATATTATGTACAGCAGAATAAGGAATATGACCTTCGCTTTGTGGTGTTTTATTAAGCATGTCATTTCAAATATGTCGCATTTCAGTCCTCCGACTCAGCAGCTGTTAGTATCTTGTCTGCAAACAATATATATGTTTACCTTCACTCCGCAGGTATATATGGATTGTTCGACACAGACCATTAAAAAAGAAAAAACACTTGACATACCCTGTTGGTAAAAGCCACAGGACTGTGTTAAAACTAGTGTTCATTCTGCTTGAAAGCACCTGAGAATGTACAGATAACACGTACAGTAGCGTCACTACTAGACCATGAGTCCCTTTTATGTTATTTGCTGGGCCATTAATCTGCTACGGACAGTTATGTTGAGCGGCTGCTCTGAACTCGTGGCTGAGGTAAAGGCATGCGGTCATGTGAGGATACTGACCAAAAATATATGAAGATTTACAGTATGTCCTTCAAAATGAAGCATAATCCTCATAATTGAACCACAACTGGAACGGAAGCTTATACAATTATTCATTTAATTAGAGATAGTTTAAGTTTAATATGTTTAGTTTAATTCTGTCCCGCCTTCTCTCGTCAATGGTCAAGATTATATTGATTTTAACCAAGTACACAGCTCAAATGAAATGGGAAATGGATGAATAGGTGAATTAATCAGAAAAGGAAGAGATGTGTGTGTGTGTGTGTGTGTGTGTGTGTGTGTGTGTGTGTGTGTGTGTGTGTGTGTGTGTATATATATATATATCTTTATTTATTTATTTGACTATTTAAAAAATTTTGAACAATAATAATGAGGAAAACAATGAAGTATATCTATATTATGAAGCAAATCATGTATAAATACAACGCCATATGCATACATAAAATGTAACTGACACTGTAATCCCCCTACCCCCCACCCTTCATGTTATTGTCCTGTTCTGTTTGTGATGTGTGTGAGCCATGTCCTTGTCCTTATGTTTTTGTCTTTGAAAATGTCTAATAAAATTTAAATGTTAAAAAAAAGTACACAGCTAATATAATTTGCTATTTAATGTGCACAGCCTGGAATTAACTTAATTCTGGTCTGGAAATTGCAATTACATATTTTCCACAAATTGTTAAGAGAGAGCAAGATGGAATGACAAAACATGAATTAAAAATATGTGTTTATTCACTGTTCATTTGACATTTAACTGAAAAGGCAAATTGTTTAATGTTTGAGAGTATTTCAATAAAAAGCCAGGCAGGCTCCACAGTAAAGGTAAATGATACAATACCCGAGGACATGTGGTGCACTCTCTGTTGAAAAAAAAAATCAGCTCACACTTGAATGAGCTCCATATAGCCTAAACCCTCCCATATTTTCAAAGCAACTGTGTAATCCAACCTCTATGGTTACCCTTTTTTACCACCAGTGTAATCCTACATTACGACTGAGCCCACTAAACCTCGGGTGACATATGTTCCCTACTCAGGAAAGGTAGTCTAATCATACGGCTCTTTTTTCCCCCTCACCCTATAATTGATCATATCACATGTGGCCTTGATTAAACACCCACTCTCACTTCAGAATTAATCATGCATTGCATGAACTTAGCATTAATCACGATATAACCCCCGCTCCATCTCCATTCCTCAGTCGGACTGTAATGGGATATTCATCTCTGAAACAATTAATAACATCGGCATGGGGGCTCCTGCACACGAGCTCTATTCTCTTCGTTCCCACAGTGTTATTTTAAGCTGGTCGCAGGCGATGATTGAGGGGTCGCAACAAGAGCTTAAATGGGATTTATTAGCGGAGATACCAGGGGTGAAGAGGAGAGAGAAGAAGTGCAAAAGCAGTGGGCTGCTGTGAGATTGGAAGACGCGCAGTGAAGGAAATAGAGTGACTGAAAAAGAAAGAAGACCTAAAAGGTGATAGAGTCATTGGCATGTTTTCACACGTGTGCCTGCTGGAGAGGCATCAATCTTCTTTATCTCCTTGAGATTTTTTATATCTCAGTGTTTTTCTCTGGGTAATAACCCCCTGCCACCTACCAGGTGATTCATCTGAAACAATCGCCGGCAGAGCTCCTCTGGGGTTCATAGAATACCTGCCGCCGCCGTCCACAACCGCACATAACGAAAAACGGAATAAGAGAGCTGGAAAATAGATTATTATGCTCTTCTCACAGATTCACTTGACCGTAGCAAAATGAGGGTAGCTTATCATATTCTGTCGCCCCTGCAGAGCATAAAAAGCAACAAAGAGATGATTGACGAATACAGGAGCCGACATCGAGAACTCATTCTTCAGAACTGAGGTCACACGCATCTGATGAGGTAGTGATAGATCACTTCAGAGGTTTGAACATCTGTTTGGTTTTTTGACTTGCATGTAATAATGGAAAAAAAATGGATTAACTCATGCTATGGCCAAAAGACAACTCATGACAATCAACACAGTGACAACTGGCCAGAAAAAAACAATGCAGTAAATTGTTCCAAGACTTTCTAATCAACCAAAACAATATGTATCTCCATCACGGCTTTGTAAGTGTGTCATTTCCTTCCATAAATGTAATTCATCTACATACATCCATCTGTAAAAAGTATTTCCATTAAATTATCCTGAGATAATGTGGGACACATTTAAAACAAAGCCTAGTTAGTTGAAACCACTCCAAATGCAACTAGGTCACTCTTACCCAGTTTAAGAAACGTTGTGTTTCAAATGAATGATAGAAATACTCAAAACAACTGATTGTTCAAATTTGAATAAAGATTACTAAGAGTTGGAAGATGTTGTTACAACTTATTTTTAACAAATTTGGTCAGAAATGTCAGTTAAATAACGTCGGGAAACAAGCACAATGACATCCACCTCCTGCTGTTGGGACTACTGCTCAGCTCCCAGCTATGGATGCTTTCCCTGGCGTCTCTGGTGTGGCACCTGAAGCCAAAAACAGGACGTGTCTTGGCGAGTACCGACAAACCAAAAGAGCTTCAAAGGATGCCAGGTTCTTTGAAGCTTCTTGGCAATGGTCAACCAGTCCAGATGTGAGGCACAGCTCCCCCAGTGGACAGGTTGTGGAACAGGGACAGATGTTTTGCCTTCTGCCATGGTGAAAGGAAAACTGAGCACACATGGTGTACTGGAGAATTGTCCAAAAAATAAAGTTCTACGTCTTTTACCATCACCTTAAGCATATTGAAACACACCATGGGGTTGAGGAACGATGTGCCGGTTTGATTAGAAGTTAGGAAAAGACAACGCCGTTAACTAAATTGTTGTGTGAAGTCCTATGGCATAACGCCCATAGCGAGGCTTTTTACCCAAAGTATTTTTTCTAATCCCCACCAATTACTTTTATTGCCTTAACCTTATCAATGGTTTGTTTTTGCAAGTGTCATACTTGGCTGATATGAACTCATTCACGAAACATATTATTGAAAGGTATTTGAAATGTGTCAGATATCATCATTGACAGAAATGAGCAAATCTCACTTGATTTCTTCAGACGTGGTTTCAATGTAAGAAGAAGAGCACTCCTTGAACTAGTGAGGATTCAGCCTGTTGCTCAAGGCTGGCTCATTGAAAATTTGAAATAGTATTGAATTGCCTCTTTGTACTCTGAGTTTCACTCCCTTCAGCAAAGTGGAGATTGTGAGCATCTGAAAGTTGAATTGCACAACACATATCTCAAACAGCATAAAAGGCACAATCTTCAAACGAGCATGCAGACCTTGAGCAGAGATGAACATATGCAGTTAGTTAATTACTGACACGCAGAGACTGGATGCAAAGTGCACATTTGAGAATGATGTTGAGGGAAAGTGATAACTGATGAGATTATTCCTGTCATTTACTGCTAATGAAGAGCAACTTCCAAACTTAAAATTGGTTTGAGTTCAATAATAGATTTAAACTCAAAATGTCAGCACAGCTTGTGATGTGTTTTTCAATATTGACTGTGTTGGGCTCTTGCTGTGTCCAAACTCAGAGATGCAAGCTAATACAACACACATACAAATGATAATTGTATGTATTCTTTTAAGATACTCATAGAACATGCTAAAACACCATTAAATATTATATACAATACAATCAACTTAAGGGTTAGCATAACAGAGACATCTAGCCTTTATTATCTAAAGGAAATAGTGAAAACAGCAACCTCTTGCCATGAAACAATTACTCAAAGAAGACATATTCTGCTCATTTTCAGGTTCATATTTGTTTATGTTGTGCCTTGTAGTGGCAATTTCTTATATTACTTTATATGGTAAAACCAAATGATGATATTATACCGAGAAATTGTTTGGTCAATTCGACCTGTTGTGCCCACGGTAGCTTCCTGCCAAGGTCGTACTTGAACAATGCGGCTCTTGTTCATTATGAGAGCATTGCAAGATAACAGTCAGCAGAAAGTGTTATCTCTCTTTGTCTGCACAGCAACAGTTCTTCTATAAATCACACACACACATTTGCCTCTGTGTCCACTCCTGCCAACTACTCTGTACTTTGCATGACCTGTACCTTCAAGCTTGAATAAATAACTACTAATACAACTTTGATTTGCATCGAACCAATTTTATTATTTGTATTACATCTCCAGATTATTGACGAGGGAAAGTTTCCACAACAGCCTCTACTGCGACATATTTACATGCTTTGATGTTCAAAAAGGTATTTATTTTTCTCTCTCTATTTTCACCCTCTGTCTGAAACCAGAGCCCAGTTTGCTCTGATTGGTTAGCTGTCCGGCTCGGCTGTGATTGGTCGACAAGCTTAGAGATGTCCCGCCCCTTATCCTATCAAGTACAATGTTTTGGAGTGTGTGTCAGGGTTCTAATTGTCCGTTCGAAACATGGCTTAGTCGGTTGTTTTAAGCTCAAATTTTTTTATTTATAACAGCAACAAAAAAATAACGAAACAGCACAACTTAAACAAACAAAATAAAAGACCAAAACAGGCCGTCCATCACTCATTCAGAGTAAATGTTCTGCTGTTGCCTTCTCTGCAACAAACTCCCAAACATGTCCCAGCTGTTGCCTTCACTGCAACATTCTTCTGAGTGACATCCTCCAGGGCCAAAACCGTCCCTTTTTAACCCATAGCCCCTCCCACAGGCTTACCGTCAACAGGTGACACAATTAGCTCAAAACCACATTGTCCACATAGAAATCCGACCCAAACATAAACAGGTTAACATAATCATTCCCCATAATTAACAAACGCAGAAATAAATAAGAAATTGCATGGTTCATTGCAGGAATTTAAAACACGGAAGTGATGAGCCTCCGTCTTTTCTCCGAAATGTTTGGTGTGTGTGCGTGTGTCGGCTGTCAGAGGCGGAGTCAGTCACTCATGTGATCCGCTCCGTCACAATTGCTAGCCAATAGAAGCGTGAGTGCTACATGCTGCACAGTGATGTCGTTACAGATGAAAACTAAAATCTTTGGGATTTTAGCCTAAGACATAAGAAACACAAAACGCATAATAGGGCCTCTTTAACCTGGATCACAACAAGAACTTAAAGTTTTATATATTTCAAATGTTGGGCTTATTGGTGTGAGCATTGGGGGTGTCCATATTAAATAAAGTGTGGATGGTGCTACAAACGCAAAGACTTGATTCCATCATTCACTCTTCGGTCAGAAACACAGCAACCATTGTCTACATTCAGTCCAAAATTATCTTCTGCATGATGTCAGAGCTACTGTCCCATTTTCCCACCTGTTTTGCTGCACTACTCTATGCACTATATGAATCACCAAACCTTTTTGTACATGTGCGCGTCTCGTGTCTACATGGTGAGAGAAAAGTATTCAAAAGGTATGCTAAACCCACAAGTGCATTGAGTATTCTCTGTGGGCTGTTTGGCTGCGTGTGACACACAGCTCCCATTGCTCTTCACTGTGTCGATGGCTCTCAGAACAGCAGCCTACAGTGATAGCACTCCACTCTTCTTTTCATGCTCGCTGCTACTTCATGTCACAGGGGGGAAAAGACATTCTTCAGAAATTAATTCAGCAGAGATTTCAGCAGCTCGAGGTAGCTGCGTCAACCCTGAAGGAAAAAAAATGCAACAAATCCACAGCGCTTTTATGGTGATTTTTTTTTTTTCATTGCATAACTATCCGTGAAACTAAATAATACATTCAACAGGCATACATTTTGGGACTATATTATCCTGTCTTTCAACGTCTGTAATATTAAAAAGATTAATAAAGATTTTTGCTTCAGGCATTACACGTCTGTTTAATGTAAATGTCATTGTACAGCGTGTAACTAAGTAACAGTCATGCAACAGGAGACAGCTTTAGAGCTCCTAGCAACAGAGTATAATTGTTTTAATGGGCAGTAATGTCAGACGGACCAATTACATTGTTCCTTTTCTTCTGAATTGC
This sequence comes from Notothenia coriiceps, assembly GCF_000735185.1. Lineage (NCBI taxonomy): Eukaryota > Metazoa > Chordata > Actinopteri > Perciformes > Nototheniidae > Notothenia > Notothenia coriiceps. The sequence continues at coordinate 720,702 of NW_011362918.1, read as the reverse complement.
AGATTATGATGAGTTTTTATCCCAATTACACATCAGAGTTCATTACTTATTCAAAAACTCTTCATGCAATGATTTATTTGTATTTTAAAAGTATCTGGAACTATCCCTCTGGTAGCTTTTTGCACTAGCTGTTTGCTGCTGCTCTTTAAAAAGCTTTTTGAAAAGCCCCAGGCGTGAGGCCAGAAGTCACATTTTAATTGTGTTCCATCAAAAACAGGAAAACACTGACACAGGCAGCATGTAGCGTGCTTCATAACTAAGCTTTAAAATCTGTTTCAGAAATAAAACATTTGTTTGATATATTAAATTCAAAACTAGTTGCAAATGAGATTCAAGACAGACAGGCTGAGAGGATACTAATCTATGATTAATACTACCATATTAGCAGAATGGGAAATCCCATTAGCAAATAGCACGCCTGCCGGGAGACATTATACTGCTAAACTTTACTTTGAATATCAATATAGAATTACATTTTAGAACATTGTATTGCTAAGCAGCTTAAGGATGACAGGGGTTTCACCATATTGTTAATATTACAAGGGAGTACCAGACATAACTAAGGTACACAAGTTATGTGGCTGCTAGCTTAAAATACTTTAGCTGTAGCTATAGCTGTTAGCAGGGTTTAAGCAATACAAAGAAAAAAGTGAGCATGCAAGGGGGTTCAGGTGCCCGAATGTGAAAGGTCGGGACTATGTTTTTGCCCCAAACACACATTATTTTATTTTATACAGAATAAATATTTAATCTGGTTCTGTTTAAAAAGGTAGCAAAATGTTGTATTGGTTTCCATTACACATGGGTTTATCTTTCCCATATACTGACCAGCACAACGACAGACTTGTTGGTGACCGCCAGTGAAGGGTAATGCGATTTTTGGTTATCAGATCATGCATACTGTAATGAGATTACAGTCATTATTTAAACCCTCCATCCCACTAAATTATTGGCCATGTTCCCCATCAGTTCTGGCTGTACTGCCATTGGTGGTGTCAGCTCTGCTGTCAGCCAGCTCTCAGTAAGTAGCTCTGATAATGTCTGCCGCAGATAACAACGGAGGGATTCTCTGAGCTTGTGTCTCTCATGCCTTCCCAGTCCATTAGCCAACCGTACTGCCTGTGTGGCTGACAAATGACTGAATTAGATCTGAGTGTCCTCCGATGGGGGAAAATATCATCGCTCTTCTTTCAGATCCTTGTAACATGCTGCTTTCCTCTGCTGAAGTTCTCTTTCTCTGATTTTTTCTCTTTCTGTGAAGTCTATTTCTTTCTTCTATTGCTTTATTTGCCACTCAAGCAATTCCCTTTTCCATTCTTTTCAAGACCATTTTGCTTTCCATTTCCTATTAGGCTATACTTATTTTATATATATTGAGTGCAGGGCGATATTATAAAAACGTGTTTTTAGTGTGATGTAGGGCTCAAGATAAAACAATACCAGGGCCCTTGTTTTGATAATGAGTGATTTTACTTCTCTGACCCTCATTACAAATAAAAGTAATCCATCATACAGTATAAGTTTAAAATGTTAGCCATGAGATGCTGATGCCAAAGTTGGCTAAATAAATGATTATAAATGTTTCCCCTATAGTGGGTTTTTGTGCCTGAAATTCTTCCATTGGACTCCTTTGTTTACTTCCGCGACATTTTTCATTTCAACGAGATTGGTCCCATTGAGATCATAGATCTCTTTTTCAAGGGAGACCTGCAGCATATAGGTTCCACATGAAACATAAAACAATAAAGGACATCATACATTATATTTACAGGACACATTTACATAGTTATAGACATTTACAAGTGCCCATAGTATCAACAAGCATTTCATATAGTGACATAGTGACATCACTACGCAACACTCACTCTTCTATTGGCTAGTGCTCCGACACATTGTACGTGAAAGGCTAAGGGGCGGGACATTTCCTACACATCTCTAAGCGGTTGACCAATCACAACAGAGCTCTGGTTTCAGACAGAGGGTGAAAAGAGGTGCGGCAGCAGAGGCAGTATGAGAAAGACCTTTTCAAACATTAAAGCATTGAACCATGTCACAGCAGAGGCACTAAATTCAAATATGAACCTGAAAATGAGCATAATATGTCCCCTTTAAACATCAAGCTCAGTGTAAAATAATCTTGATAAAACGACTAATCTACTGATCCAGACTGAAACATTTCCAATATGTGTTCCTGCCTTAAAGGGTTTCATGTTTTTCCTCTTATGCTCCAGCCAAAAAGGCATTCAGAAGTCCACCTCTCCTATCTAAACTCTTATAAGTGCCACTCTGTGTATCCCAAACTTTTTATTATATTTGATGAGCTGCCATAAAAATCCAATTTTCCACCGTGTCTGCAGGCCCTCAATTATTGCTCTTTTACAGGAGACCTTGCGTTGCATGTAGACTACAAACATCCTCCTCACAGAGCAGCACGACCCCCCTCCACATCCTCCATCTCTGGGTATTTCTAACTACTAGTTCTTTAACCTATTTTTCCCCTCCTCTTTGATTCAGTTTTTTGCACTTTCTCCTGATATTCGTACAATTCTATCTTATGTCCTTCTGCACATCTCTCCCTTCTTCTCTCCGTCCTTCACACCACTCTCTTTCCATCTCGGCCCAGAAGCAAATATGGTCCATTACATTTTTAATGTTGTTTGTACTTGCTTGGCACTGTCAACATGTCAAGAGCTAAGTCATTTATCTAAAGTGTTTGTTTATGTTTGGCGCGCAAGGATCTCCACCAACCATCTGCGAGTGTAGCACTAAAAAGGTTTTGTATCGTATTACTTGAGCTGAAGGAGCTCTTAATGCAAGATGAGGGTTTAAAGCTGGAGATATTTCCATTCTGAGAAATATAATATTTGTTGTGGATCTGTTGCGTAAGTTATAAAAGGCTATAGCGATTTAGCTTAATGTACGTACAGTTGAGAATAGTTATGCTTCCCGTCTATTTATAAGCATTTCAACAGTTTATTGCCTCTGTATCGATTTCCTTTTCAGCTGCCAACAATCCATTTAAACAGTATTATGTTGCATGTTTTCTCAATTTAACTTTGCCCAGTTGTGCCAAGAGGAACTCTCGATGGAGGGAAATCTGAGATGTTAGCCTTTGCAGACCATTTACATGCACAAACACATATATTTAACATACTACAGGAAAAGCAAAACCTCAAAAGCATAATAGCGCCTCTTTAAGTTGGACGGGTAAAAAAATAAAAAGGTATAATGTTGTTTACGGGGTTATTGGCCAGAGGAAATACGGAACAATTACAACAGCAAGCCACAATCAAATAAATAACATTATGATTTCAACCTTTCGAGTCATACTGGTTCCCTTGTTTTGAGTCTTTATGTGAAGCTCACCCACTGTCTCCTTGTGCCAGTTTAATATTGAATTGACTGATAAATCTTTTCTCAAACTTCTTGTTTAACAAAATGTGAAGAAAGGTTCTCTCGTTCTAAAACTGTGAGATTGGCAGTCAAGACATTTTTAAGACGTATTTTACTTTTTAAAGCGAGGTAAAATTCCCCTCTTATGCCTTTAACTTGTGAAAAAGGTCGGCAATAAAAGAGGCACATACTTTATTACAGCTTTAATAAAAAGCTTGAAAAGGGAAATGTATATTTTACATGAAACTAACGTCAAAAAAATGTCTGTTCCCAAGTCTCTTATCTAGCAACTGAGTGCCTCAGCAAGACGCAGCTCCTCCTACCTGTCAAAACACAAAGCCGCTCAGGAGGCTCACAATATTTCATACAAGAACACGGTTCTGACTGCTTAGTGCGCAAAATCTGACTTCCTTCTCTCTACAACAAGCACTTTGAAATACCCCATACTAACAGATGAGATAGAGGAGGAAGACAACTGAAGCCAAGCACAAGAGGAACAGAACAAATTGGAAATAATGTTTCGAACACTTTTTTTTTTTATTAATAGAAAGTCAACAAAATCTTGTGTTTGCAACCTTCACCTACAGCACTTGACAGCTGGCATGTCAGCCTCCACCCATGCACCACACCCACACACACACACACACACACACACACACACACACACACACACACACACACACACACGACCCTCATTGACAGAATGTTATTACACATTTCCAAGAGCTACAACTGTAAATGGTCCTCCCGAAGATATAAAAACAAGAACGCACACACCTTGACGATGCACCACCTGAATTATGTAAAAGCTTGCCAATTAAATATTGAAATGAACAAGAAGGGACGGGGGAAATCATGATGAGGAAATGCACAAAAAGGAAGGGGAAATTATTAAAAAAGAAAGAACGGGGGGGGGGACGTTGAACTCCGAATGATTTGCAGTTCTTGTAATTACATAAGCAGTTTTTTCTCATATCCCCTCCATGCATAATGAAAGTGCTAACACTCAGTCATAACTGATTTCTTTTTCTTTTCTCAGAGACACATTTTTGCATTGGTTATTTTCAGACCTATAGTAAACAACGGCTTCTCTCAGCGACTCCAACATTTCTATTGACGTAAGTCTTTGCTTTCGCTCACATTTGATTGACAAGTGACTAAACTGAGGCACAAGCATGAATCCTTTATAGCAAGGATCCACCAACAATGGTAAATTGCTGAAAAAAGAATAGTATTTTATAAATACAAATAAAACAAGAATTTCAATTTGTTTATGTAATATATAATTGTGTATATTAAAACAATAAATCATGACTGATTTTAACTTATTTTATTTGTTGAACTATGTAGCAACTATGCTGTAGCAGTAAAAAAAAAAAGGAAAAGGAAAATATATATTTGATAAATAAAAATGTTAGGTTGATTTCGTAAACTGTTAGGGGACTCAAACCTGTGGATCCTTGGGGTCTTCTCACTATACCTAAACCTCTCCAACATCTCAGTCTTTAATTCCCACATGCAGCGCCCACACACAACCACAGACACATTGACACAAGAAAATAAATGGAAAGAAATAATCCTGCCTGGATTTTCTAGCCGTATTTAGTCACATGCAAATATGGCTTTTGCAGCATGTCACGGGGTTAGTGGAGCACATAATCCAGACAGTTCATCCTGATCTCATGTGAAATTGGCGCTTATTTGGATTAAATTAATGTCAAAGAATGTGTCTGATACGGACATGGAGTGATGCTTTTATTGCAAATCAAGCACAAACCATGCCTAAAACCTTACCCTCACATTAGCCAAAACAATTTCACACAATATTTACCTAAAAAAAACAAAAAACTGGAATGAGTAAATGTTATGCATCACTACGAATAGACAACATCCAATCGTCACAGTCGATACGAAAAACTAAAACGCTCTAAGAACCGATACAAAGTCAAGTTGTGTCCATATGCTGAGACCTTGAGTGCAGGGTGCACCCATGCATTTTAAAGTGGTCACATAAGATGGAAACAAAAACAGATGCAGATGTTCCTGGCCTCTTTCAAAACCTTCCTCCTCTCTGGTGTATGAGCCCAGGTCATGTCCCCTCCGCTGCATTACACATGCACACACCCTCCACATAGCACTGAATCACACGGCCCAATGGGAGTTGGGACACTAGTGCAGGGAATGATCTGGAACAATCGGCTACCGCTGTGCTTCTGTTCATGTAAAACACGAACAGAAGCACAGTGTGGCAGAATCCTTGTCCTTGGAAGTTTTTTTACAAGTACAGTCTTTTTTTGTTGTAATGTACAGTAGAAATGCGTTACTGCAGGACCCAAAGGGAGTTGGGAGGGAAGTATCCAATGGTCATTGCGACATCCAAACAAGGCGTTTGTCCAGAGAAAACAATAAAACATTTATTAATCTGCCACTTTTTCATTTCTTGACATAGATTGTAATGCTGGCCTGCCATAAACTCATCTTCTCCCATTCTCATCCGCTCACCCTATAGTCACCATTCTACTCTACAGTCCTGTGTGTGTTTAACCGTCCGTCAATCATCTTGGAGAGGTACAACAGCTTTAACCCTCTCTGGCGTGGCAGCTCATATAAAGCTTACTAACGGGAGATAATAACAATGAAGCACAAAGCCTATCTTCGACGCGTAAGTGTTCATCCATATGAAAGAGAGAGATTTGAAGGTGGGGTCACAAGGTCTCCGTAGATCCACTTAAGTCTGGTGAAAAGGAAAAATTGTTCAAAGCACTCAAAGGAACCCGCCTCACGCATCCTTCGTCGTACCGTTCTTCCAGCTCAGACTCGGATTGCCAGTCATCTTGTTCCCCCTGAGCTGAATAGAATATGTAACTTGAGAGGCAGTCGCTTGATGATCACTGACGTTGAGATAACCCTGCTCAGCGACCCCTGTGACCCAGAGCCGAAACGAAAAGTATCGGAGGGTAAAAAAGAGGGAGGACGAGCAGTTTATGATATCGCACTTCAGTGAGCACCGGAGAAGAGAAAATAAGTATCAATTTTACGAGGGGCTCTAAATCAGGATGGGTTTGCGGAGACGACTTTATCGTTCAATCTGGCCGCCTGCTCTGGAGGCGTTAGCGGGGTTAGACAAGCGAGCGACGAGCACGCCCGACTCGCCGTAACAATAATCATCTAGCTAAGCCCGAGGCTCACGACCTGTAAATTGATTAAGGAGAGGACGGTGACAGAAAGATTCTCGGGCGAGGTTCTACGAGGCGTCGCTGGATGAATTTGTAGGCCTTCATTAGAACGACTGTCTGTCCGAACGTGCTGAATCCAGAGTGGAGATGATGAAAGGGTGTGAGGGGGTAATGGGAAAACTCTAAACTCATTGGCGGTGTTTATACGAGCTGTCTACGGCGAAGAGAAGGGCCATGGCCCGCTTTGTCCCGAGATGAATACAAAAATCATCTTCTCTGTCTGTTTCATTACAGAGAATAATTTCTCCCAAATCAGAGCAGATAAATCATTTACAGAAAACAGGAGGGTGTGTGTGGAGCTTTCTTTCGTGGATGTGTTACAAAGCCAGTGTGTGTGTGTGTCTGCCTTTGTGTCCGTCCACCCGTAGATGTGCTCCGTGTGATACAACTCCCATGTTTGTGCATGTGTCTGTTGGTGCGACTGTCGGCTTGAGAGTCAACAGAAGGCATGAAGACGTGGATGGTTATTTCCGTATCGGGTGGGTCTTGCCCGAGGAAGCATGAGTAAGACGCCGAATCAGACCCCCTGTTCAAACATCACAGCACAATCACGCAACTTTAACTTCCTCCGACCCGTTGACACAAACAAGTTAGACATGACTCCATACAACATTAATCAGCCCCTCCAGGAAACTAAAGGATGCTGCAACCAAGGACTTTTTTGATATGCCACATGTACAGTTTCCATACAGATATTGCAACGTCTTGCGATTTTTGGCCCAACTCTTACACCACAAGTCATCATTTCAGGACTACATTTTTTAGAAATCATTACGGTTACAAAGCAGGAACAAATATCCCAGTTATATAAAGGCCAATATTTGACTCGATATATCGTCACCTTTCTGGCTGCAAACACATAAACCATCAAATTGCCCTGTATATGTATTGGTCTTTTTTTTTTTATTATATATGAATAGAGGATTCTGAATCCACATGTAAACTGTTAATTTAAAAAACATTACATTTTATAAGAAATCGAGAAAGTCTTTAGGGTCAAACCGTGCAGTACATAGGACTGTTGCACCATACCACAAAGCGTGATTTTAGAAATACACAACAAAAAAGGTAGTCGTAAATATAGTTTAAAAGACCATATATACTCCTACAAAGAAGTATAGATACAGCAGGAAATTATTTGAAAGGACATCAATTATAAAAAAATAAAAACATACTATTTTTGGTTTTAATTGGACACTGAACATGACATCTAGACTTTGGTCATCGCAAATGATCCAAAATCTTCTAAACTAACGACATTTGCCTCAACCTCAGCACTTCTGTGTTCTTGGCGCAAATTAGCAAATGTCAGCATGCTAACAAGCTCAATTAAGATGTTGACTATGGTAAACATTACCTGCTTTGTTAGCAGAACAATTGGATTAATGTTAGTTGCTGACATGACTAGCATTTAGCTCTACATCAATTGTATATGTAGCTGATCAAATGATAATGGGCAACTACGAGTACAAAGGCAGACACAAGGTTGTCTTGGTGAAAACGTAAAGATTAATGAAGGAACAATTCCTTTCAATACACAAATATTGTAGCCAATCACTAGTTGGTATTCACTGTAGCACACTGCCACCATCCAGATAATTATATTCACAAACATGCTTTCATTCAAGCTGTTTGTGAGCAAAGATCAGCTGTGAGATTTTTTAAATACTCTTTTCCACTGTTTCAATAATTATTCATTAACAACTCTCTTTCCACTTATATTAATTACTCTCCTCCAACACACAGCCCTTGAAAGCTGTGACAGCCCGGGCCATAGATGAGATTGCAAAACAAAAGTCCTGGCATTCTGTTAAAACCGTCTCCAGAGGCTTCCCTACCCTCCGGCAGTAAACTGAAAATCCCTAATTTAATATTTCACCTGGAGACATGTTTTCTTTGATTCCCTGTCCTCCCAGCACACCAAAAGAGTGTTTTTCTTTGAGAACAGAAACAACACGCATGGCTTTGTTTCTACCGGGATTTCGCTTTTGTTCATCCATTTATTTTTTTGATATCCCTGGGCATGTCGTGTTGCCCTGTTACAGTTGATTCCTAGTGACACCGAGCCAAAAGAGCAAAAGAAGTGAGGATGGTGGCGGAAGAGGATTAAAGCAAACATAGACCTATATCAATGGAATTTACAAAAATGTCTACAATGCTTTGTTTTTGACAAATGTAGAGCCAAAACAATGTATTCATGATTTCTCTCCACAGCTTGTAAAGCTTAGTCCAATTGTTCTTGACCCAAAGTGCAGAATTTTGAGTTATTACACCGGTTTGTAAAAATTTGCATTTGACATTTAATGCTGTATAATACATGTCCCTTCATTATCTTGGGAATGGCTGCAATGAAACTACAGGGAATAACTCACTGGTAGGTGATTTTACAACTGGGATTTCAGTACATGTTCAAGTGACACCAGGCTATTTTTAACACTGATGGGAGAAGAAGTACTGTAGCTATACCACAATGAAAAGTCCTACATTCATTATTTTATGAAATGCTAAATATCCGAGAAAATAGAAATTATTTTTAACACATGGCTGAATTTGACTGATTTGGAATAATGGGAAGGAATTTGGTATCAATATGTGAGTAAAGTGTACACATAGAGCTACTTTCATCAGAAACCATCATGTCTGAATCTGTTTCGTTTTTCCGTTCTCACATACACAATAAAAAAATGTCTTCTTATGCTTCATTCTTAAAAATGTGAGGGGGAAAACCCACAAACAGCAAAAGCTCTCAAACAACTATATATACACAACTGGTGCTGTACATTCCCCTGTATATCCTCTCTTCACACCACACAGACCAATGAAAGTGGAGAAAACCAAAGGGTTCCAGAGCAGCCGGGCATCTCCTCCATTTAAGGACTGTATTAACCTTTCCACAGATGTCAGTATACTAATAGGTGGTACTGTGCGCCACACACTGGCATTTGTCTTGGATAAGGTGCAAGGGTCCTCCTGCTAAATGCCAGCAGTAATGAAGCAGCTCTCTGTCTGAGCCCGTGCTTTCTCTAATCTGCAGTTAATGCCCCTCTAGAGTACATGTAGGAAAACGTGTGGGAGTGTATGTGCGCGAATGTTCTGTCTGTGCTGAAAAGGATGCATAAATTAACGCAGGTCATCAATGTGAGTTCAGGTTATTATCAGTCATTCAGTTTTTCACTTTTTAAATAAATCAAATGAAATAGAAAACATACAATCTAGCTAGTTTTATCTCAATTAAAGCGGTAGACACACTGCAGACGTCTTCTAGATGAAACCACCACGTTTGCAGTTTTGAGTGATATGCCTCCACAACTGTTAGATGGATTGCTATGACATTTAGTACAGACATTCACGGTCCCATCAGGATGAGTTGTAATACATTTGGTGATCCCTGACTTTCCATTTGTCCAACACTTTGGTTTATGACTAAATACCTAAAAGATAATGACACTCCCATCAGACACAGCTGTACCCGGTGAATTGTTGCAAATGTTAGCATTCGAAGACATTCTAATTGGAGCATTTCTGGGACTTCATTGAAGTGGATCCCCAACTATTTCACAGATAGGACAGCGTCAGTTGCTTCTTTGTTAGCCAAGATGTTGGTGAAGATGGAAAACATTATATCGAAGACAAAAGCCACCAGGAAGTATAAGCTAGGTGTTAAAGCTAATGTTCTTAGGGGTCAAAAGGTGGTACTACACTATGGTGTTAGTCTGTTACAAAAAACACTTTTTTCTCCTTGAATTACATCGGGAAAGTGTAAAAGATCAGTGTGTAATTTATTTGAGCCAAATCAAAGACCTAGTACGAACACTTAAGTAGATCCTAATTAAATCATGAGGTCCTAAAAGTTGTAAAATGAGACCAGACGTGATGCAGTGGAGGTGGTGCTTGGGGAAAAGCCAAGTACGCATGCTCTACTCCGCAACCTTCATAGAAATGGACGAGCTGTATCCAGTTCTCTTTTGTACATCCACGGCTAGACATCAGCATTTCATTGTGAAAATGATTGCATGCTGCGATTAACATTAAGCTAGAAAAAGTTCATTTAAACTGTGACTGGTTTGTGGTGAGGTCAAAATTGACAGTCTAAAATCTAAATTGCCACATTTTGCTTTTACCGTCTTGTTCCCTGACATTTCGTTCCTCAGGTTTGAAACACACTACACAGGTTTGAGCTCTGTTTCATCTCCAACAGCTCGACTTTGCCATATCCACGGATTTTTGAAGGTTGGTGGATCGATACAACTCGCTGGATCTGTCAAAGCTCTGAATGGAGAAAGCATAGTCTCCTAAACTAATTTGCTACAGATGATTGGACATATTATAGATTGAGGTAATCCATAAAATATCACAATTGCGAAAAACTAGAGGCATTAAGTTGTCCAAATAAGTGCCATAACTTCCTATATATATACTGTATACTAATAATTAGAATTTCACACTTCAGTACAGTCAGTTCTTTCAGAGCCAGCATTTAGTGGTCATCAGATAGACTGGGATTTGAGGCACTCTCAAGCTGCTTGTGTTGAACATGCGCCGGATGCATTTTTTATGATTCCAGCTGTGACAGGCATGCAGAACACCCGTGGACGTTGGAAGGTTCACGCGTTTGATTCTGGGGTCACTCTGAAATGGTGATCAAATATGTACATGTATTAACACAGCTTGATGCATAATACAAATCAACAATGATTAGAGCTTGTAGTAGTCAGAAGAACCTTGCTTTCTGGGGAGGAGAAATGTATCGAGGATGTTGGATTATATGGATAGACTTTTTAAACGACATTATGGATAAATGTTGTCTAACTTGTTTGTGACCATTGCCCTGAAGAACCGCAAAAGCACAGTTAGTATCTAGTGAAGGTCTTTTCATTATCAGACAGCCACTCTCTCCTCTCGCTGAGCACTTTGGACCATCCAGAGCATAGGAGAGGACCCCGAGGGCCTGACCACGCAGCGCACACACGCTAAATAGGCCAACGCTGCTTCACACAAGAAGGATCTGCCCCAGAAATACTCCATGGAAAAACATATTGTTCACTTTTACACTATGGTGTCATGAGATTTCCAAAGCAGGCGTCAAAAGGCATGACCAAAGTTGGAAAAGGAGTGATGGATAGAGAAGAACTTTGAAATTAATGTTGCCCTGTGTAGCGCACATAGAACAGAGGGTGATCACGGCGGCTCTCCATTGTCGACGCTTTGGCTAAGTGTCAGAACATTTTCACATTTAATGCCAGTAATGCAGAAAACATCTTGTAAAAAGATTTTAAAAAAGAACTCTGACTTTTTCGGACCAGTTTGTCATGCATTGTTTTCATTACAAAACCACCCATGTAAGTTCTATCTTCCCCCAAAATACAAGTAAATACTAGTATTTTAAACAGATTATTGTTTTTTTGACTGACTGACACCACTAATAAATATATGTAAGCTACTGTTGAAATACATAAATGTTAATGTAATCATCTAAACCCGAGCATGTTAATGATAAGAAAAGACCTGCACGGAATGACATGCAAATATTAAACATTTAATCTTGTGCTAATAGAAAATCTGCATTGATGGTCATATTCCATTAGTGAAAATAAGATATCAAACACCTGTCCAATTAATTTCCTCAAGCGCCTGGATGTGGACAACATACTGAATCCTCTGTTTGAGAATGATTACTGTGACTGCAATGTTACCCTGCCCACAAAACCTGCCCTTTAGTGTATGTTGCGGTGATGAGAACGGCCTGGTAGGAAAAGAGGTAGAATGCAGGGAACTCTTGACAGGAGGAGACATGAATAGCATCGTCCCTACAGCTCATATCAAGGTGAAAAAGAGAGCAGACTCCCTCAGCAGCAGCAGCAGTGTAGCCAGCAGCAAAACATCCTGTAGCACGGGGCACCTCGCAGCTGTGAAGGCCTTTAACAGCATTTAGCATGGTGCCTCTAAGAGGGAGAAAATGTGCTCAAACAAACCGATATTAGAAGGGAATAAAAAAGAGCAGAAAAAGTAGTTGATTTCCCCTCCCCCTAAACTGCCAGACTGTCCATTACTCCTATCCTGTGGCAATGAAGGGGAAGCCAGCTGGCTGGAGACCTCAACAATAAACAAACACAACAATGTCTGGCTTGAACAAACAACCTGCAGTTTCCCCAGAGCTAACCTTTCCTCCCCAGCGGTGATGAATATTCTCTGTCTCCCGCACGCGGACATATTTTCCTGTTGGCTGCGGCGGGGGTTTTCTGGCTGCAGGGCCGGATATTGATAAAGCTGGGAAAGGATTTTCTGTACTGCATAATGTGGCTATCGCTCAGTGGCGTGTGAGGAATGCTCTGTGCCGCTGTGGATATAGATATCCAACCTCCGGCTTTGACATACAGGGTGGCTTGGTGGGGTTTTTGTGTAAAAAGCCGAGCTAGTGTGTGTGTCACTCTTACTAATTTCATGCCACAAATGTGTGTACTGTACTGCCGCCCGCATTTACACACAACAAACACAGAGGGATGACAAAGAGACCAGCGCACACTGCTCTATTTGAGTTATTTACCCATTTAATCCCAGTGTGTGTGATGAGCTCCCTTTCAACGACAGTAATGAGCTGTGGCTGGAACCTGCCGCGGGTGTGTGTGTGTCTAAACTCTTCCTGCGGCGAGGTCTATAGTATAAACCCTTTCGAGTCACCTAGCACAGATCAGCATAGCGGCACCTCGCTGTGTTTGTATAGGAAGAAGGAACCTATTTTTTTAGCAATCCTGTGCCTCAATGAGTCCATAAAAAGCATATCAAAACACAAGCAGGCTCATCTACTCACACACAATGTTCTGCTTTTATATTTCAGGAGCACAGGAGCTGAAAGAAAATTGCTTTCACTGCTGGAGGTATGGAGCAGTAAATAAATATAATTACCGTATAAAGCGATTTTTTAACCCTGATACACAAGCTGTAGTACTGTAGGGCTAATGTGATGTATTAGTCATTAGTAAGTCTCTAAATATAAAAGCCGAAACCAGCATTTAACAAAAAAAAAAAATGGATTTATTTATCTAGTATCGTTACCTACAACATAATGTGCATGTATGGAGTTAATTTGCACAGGCACAAAGGAAAGTTGAAGGGGCCCGATTATCATTTTGGGGGTTTCCTTTTCCTATAATGTGTTGTGTTTTCGTTCATGGAAGTGGTCTGCAAAAGCTAAAATCCCAAAGTTCCCTCAAGAGAGCGTTTCCATTGGACTTCTTACTTCCATAACATAGTGACATCACTACGCAACACTTGCACTTGTATTGGCTAACGCTCCAACAAATTGTACGTGATAGATTAAGGGGTGGGACATCTCTAAGCGGTGACCAATCCTAACAGAGCCGTCCAGCTAACCAATCAGAGCAGACTGGGCTCTGGTTTCAGACAGAGGGTGAAAAGAGGTGCTGCAGCACAGGCAGTATGACAAAAATAAGAGCTTTTTGAACATTAAAGCATG